>NC_091954.1:63541724-63657310 GCF_031021105.1 Erythrolamprus reginae | reverse complement strand
TTGCCCTTATACTATTTCCTGTATTTTATCATACAATGGATATATGTTTATCCCAGGCATGTTTAAATTCAGTTACTGTGGATTTACCAACCACGTCTGCTGGAAGTTTGTTCCAAGGATCTACTACTCTTTCATTGAAATAATATTTTCTCACGTTGCTTTTGATCTTTCCCCCAACTAACTTCAGATTGTGTCCCCTTGTTCTTGTATTCACTTTCCTATTAAAAACACTTCCCTCCTGGACCTTATTTAACCCTTTAACATATTTAAATGTTTCGATCATGTCCCCCCCCTTTCCTTCTGTCCTCCAGACTATACAGATTGAGTTCATTAAGTCTTTCATGATACGTTTTATGCTTAAGACCTTCCACCATTCTTGTAGCCCGTCTTTGGACCCGTTCAATTTTGTCAATATCTTTTTGTAGGTGAGGTCTCCAGAACTGAACGCAGTATTCCAAATGTGGTCTCACCAGCGCTCTATATAGGGGATCACAATCTCCCTCTTCCTGCTTGTTATACCTCTAGCTATGCAGCGAAGCATCCTACTTGCTTTTCCTACTGCCCGACCACACTGCTCACCCATTTTGAGACTGTCAGAAATCACTACCCCTAAATCCTTCTCTTCTGAAGTTTTCATTCATTCATTCATTCATTCATTCATTCCTTCATTCATTCATTCATTAGAATAACAGAATTGGAAGGACCTTGAAGTCTTCAAATCTAACCCCCTGCTTGTGCAGGAAACCCTATATCATTTCAGATAAATGGTTCTCCAATCTTGTCTTTAAAACTTCCAGTGTTGTCATTTTAGTTCCACTTTTGGTATTTTCTGTGTCTGGTCAGACAACATTTTGCTCTGCTTGCTCCTGTTACATATTTTGGACATTATCTATTCATACAATTGGACATCATACTGATGCTGTTGATACAATAGATCTGGGGTATCAAACTCGCATCATCATGGCATTGTCACGAGATGTATCACAACTTCTTTCCCCTTTGCTAAAGTGGGTGTGGTCATGTGTGACGCACCTAGCCCATTGGCCGCACGTTGGACAGCCATATTGAAGATACTAATTCCTAGTCCCATTCTTCAAATGGAATCTACTGATATTTCCAATGTTCTGTAACATTGCGAGCACTCCTCAAAGCCAGAGTTGCAAGTGCCAGAACATTACGTGCCCATAGAGGCCTTACCAGCCTCTTATGGACACATCATGAACAGCCCACAACCTGTTAGATGTCATAGTCCTCTTCAAACACAATGGATGAATATCACCATGATATTTCCAATATTCTATAATATTTTCAATGTTCTGTCATTTTGTCATTTTGTAAGTCTCAGTTAACTGACACCAGGTTTCTTTCTTTTCTTTTCTTTTTTTTGCGAGGGGAGGAAGCAATAAAATACAGTATATATCATAAGGCCCTGAGACGAACTCTGTGACTTATATTTGCACTGGGCATTAGGGCATGTATGTGACAGTGACATTACTATAATCACAGATAATCCCCACTTGGTTAAAGACCTTGATATACTAATAACAAAAGATTTAAGTGCCAAAGCCCATTGCAACAATATAGCCAAGAAGGCTTCAAGAGTTGTAAATCTAATCCTACGTAGCTTCTGCTCTGGCAATCTCATACTACTTACCAGAACTTACAAAACTTTTGCCAGATCCATCCTCGAATACAGCTCATCTGTTTGGAACCCATATTGCATCTCAGACATTAACACCCTTGAAAATGTCCAAAGATACTTCACCAGAAGAGCCCTTCACTCCTTCACTCAAAACAGTATACCCTATGAGACTAGACTTTCAATCCTGGGCCTAGAAAGCCTAGAACTAAGACGCCTTAAACAAGATCTAAGTATTGCCCACAAGATCATATGCTGCAACCCTGCCTGTTGGCGACTACTTCAGCTTCAACCACAACAACACAAGAGCACACAACAGATTTAAACTTAATATTAACCGCTCCAAACTTGACTGTAAAAAATATGACTTCAGTAACCGAGTTGTCGAAGCGTGGAACTCATTACCGGACTCCATAGTGTCATCCCCAAACCCCCAACACTTTACCCTTAGATTATCTACAGTTGACCTATCCAGATTCCTAAGAGGTCAGTAAGGGGCGAGTACAAGTGCACTAGAGTGCCTTCCGTCCCCTGTCCTATTGCTCTCCTATATCTCCTGTACGTTTCTTCTATTCCTATATCTCTTCTTCTATTCTTTCATTGATATGTTCCATTACTATAACTTCTTTTCTATTATTTCTTAGATATATTTTACTATGAGTATCTCCTCTATAACCTTCATCATGTATTTTACTATGTGTATATAGATATATACTCACTAAAACCCTCATTGTTATTGGACAAAAATAAATAATAATAAATAAATAAACTATCTATATTGTCATGGTTATCTATAAATATGCCAGTGATGGCTAACCTTTTTTCCCTCAGGTGCCGAAAATGCATGTACGCACACGCTATTGCACACACATGCGTGCCCACACCCACATAATTCAATGTCCCACACACCCCTCACCCCCTATGCATACATGCATGATCCCCACACATTGCTTCCCTGCACATGCGTGCATGACCCCTTCGGATGCTTCCCTACTTTCAGTGGGCCCAGTAGGTCCATTTGTTGCTCTCCTTAGGCTCCAAAGGCTTTCCTAGACCCTGGGTAGGATGAAAATGTCCTCCCCTGCCCCACCCCCCCGAGGCCCTCTGGAGGCCAAAAACACCTCTGAGAGCCTCTGCGTGAGCCAAAAATCTACTGGCTGGCATGCACGTGTGCACTGGAGCTGAACTAGAGCAATGGTTCGGGTGCCACCATATATGGCCCTGTGTGCCACCTGTGGCACACGTGCCATAGGTTCACCATCATGGGCTTATGCCTTTACCTTTATTTGTATGGCAAAGAAATGATATGTAAAGTCCGTTCAAAGTTTTACCTTGCCCACGATTTGAGAATGTGTGATATAAGATTTATTTCAATTATTTTGTGCTATGTAAAGTCTTTTCAAAAAATTATATGAACGAACCATATGAGTTTGCACTGTAAGTAAAATAACCCTCAGATGCTTAAAATTGGAAGCTGGGAGTCTGTACCTTCCTGCAACCTTCTGCCTGCATAGTCAACCAAAAAAGATGTTGCATGTTATAGCTGAAGTATAAACTGAAAGCACACGCTCACTCTTGCTCATTCTCTGTCTGCTATAACTGAATATTTTTGTAAATGACCACATTTCTATATTTATACTTTCCAATTGCTTTTATAGAAACAGTTTGAAATATTTGTCACACTTTCTAATGGTGGGAAAATCTGAATGGAAAAATGTATTTTATTTTGATGGGATAGTAAGGTAAAATAGCTATTTTGGTAATCTGAATTCTTTTTTTAGATAGTCACTTCAGAAATAAATTATATCTGGTTAAGTGGGGCAGGACCAATGGAGGGAGGGAGGGAGGGAGGGAGAGATTCTCAAAACATCCATGAACAACACATGGGACAACTTAAAATAGATACCGAAAAGCGATTATGTCAGAATCTTATGTCTGTAATTGTTCTTTAACCTTTATTGAAAAAAACCTAACATTTTTCTTCAAAAATTTTAAAATCAAAATTTTCTTCAACCTAGTCGACCAGGGTAAAGCAATAGATGCAATTTAAATAGACTTCTCCAAAGCCTTTGATTCAGTGGCTCATGACAAACTACTGTTAAAACTAAGCTCTTATAGCATTTCTGGATCACTGCAAAAACGGATATCTGCATTCCTGTCAAACAGACAGCAAGTGGTCAAAATTAGGAGTACCCTATCAAATCTGCACCAGTAAATAGCAGTATCCTCCAAAGCAGCGTTCTAGGAGCTACTCTCTTTCTAATTTACATAAATGATCTTTCTCATCATATTATAAGCAACTGCATCCTCTTCGCTGATGATGTAAAACTATTTAACACCACTGACAATAATACTGCCCTACAAAGCGACCTTGACTATGTGTCAAAACGGTGGAATAAGTGGTAACTTCAAAACTCAGCCAACAAATGGTCTGTCTTACACATTGGCAACAAAAATCAGAACACCAAATACAAACTGGGCAGATATAACCTCGTAGACAACCCTCACTCTGTCAAGGCCATTCAAAAGATCTGTCCCAGACCTCACTTTAACAGCATTGCCAAAATGGCATTTACAGTGGTTATCCTAATTTTGCGAACCTTCTTCTCCGGTAATATTGTATTCATAATCAGGGCATACAAAACCTTTGCCAGATCAGTTCTCAAATTCATCTCATCTGCCTGGAATCCACACTATATAATGGACATTAATACAATAGAGGTGTTTCACTAAAATAGTACTCCACTCCTCTGCTCACCATAGAATACTTTATGCCACCAGGGTTGACATTTTGGACCTGGACAACCTAGAACCACGCTGCCTATGGTCTGACAAAATTGTCTGCTACAATGTCCTGTCTGTCAATGACTACTTCAGCTTCAACCGCAATAATACATGGGCGAACAATAGATACAACCTCAAAGTAAACCGCTCCAATCCCTATTGCAGAAAATATGACTTCAGCAACATAGTTTGGACATTGCCTGAAATGTACTACTTGACTGTTGTTACGTGCTCAAACCCCCATAATTTTAACTTTAGACTGTCTGCTGTTGACCTTACTCCACTCCTAAGAGTGGAGACCAGGCATAAGTGCACCAGTGTGTATGGGACCATGCATAAGCGCACCAGCGTGCTTAACGTTGCTGTCCTTTTGTTCCCATTTATTCGTACACATTTCTTGTGCATATACCTATATCTGTTTATACTTATATGTTAATATATTATGTTCATACTTTCTCATACATACTTGGCAAATTAAACCTAAACTAAACTAAAAAAATAAAACTAAACTAAAGTAAACTACATAGGTTAGTTGCCCCTAGAGTATTTCAATCCCTATTGAGAAAGTGCTTCTGTAACGTTTCTTCAGCCCACATGCTCAGTGATTAAAAATATGTAATATAAAAGATGATCAAAAATAAAGTTCAGTTATAAAACTCTAGTCTGAATAAAAATCTTTATCACTGTATTGTTGACAACAAACTGGAAGTCATTTACTTATTTATTAAAATGTATTTTGAAGGTTCTTGCTATTTCAGTAGTTTGCAAAATCCATTAATATCAGAATGAAATTAGAAAAACAACTGCTAATTAAGAAAATAGACTGAATTTATAGCTAGGAAAATTTTAAAAATGAAAAGAAGAGACATAAACTTTGTCAGTGTGACATACTGTAGAGGAAAGATACTTCAATAGGACAGTTGCCATAATAGAAACTTCCTCCATATTGCCATCACACAGTAAGTCCTAAAATCTAACATGGAAAGCATATACAGTGATCCCCCGCTCATTGCGAGGGTTCCGTTCCAGGACCCCCCGCAACGAGCGGGTTTTCGCGAAGTAGCGCTGCGGAAGTAAAAACACCATCTGCGCATGTGCAGATGGTGTTTTTACTCCCACAGCGCTAGCGAGGAGCCGAAGATTGGGGGCGGCGCGGCTGTTTGCCGCCGGCTGTTTGCCGAACGGCTTGTCCGCGCTGGCTCTCGGCGCTTTCGAGCTGAGTCCGGGAGCGAATTCGCTTCCGGACTCAGCTCAAAAGCGCCGATAGCCAGCGCCAGCGAACGGCTTGTCCGCGCTGGCTCTCGGCGCTTTCGAGCTGAGTCCGGGAGCGAATTCGCTTCCGGACTCAGCTCAAAAGCGCCGATAGCCAGCGCCAGCGAACGGCTTGTCCGCGCTGGCTCTCGGCGCTTTCGAGCTGAGTCCGGGAGCGAATTCGCTTCCGGACTCAGCTCAAAAGCGCCGATAGCCAGCGCCAGCGAACGGCTTGTCCGCGCTGGCTCTCGGCGCTTTCGAGCTGAGTCCGGGAGCGAATTCGCTTCCGGACTCAGCTCAAAAGCGCCGATAGCCAGCGCCAGCGAACGGCTTGTCCGCGCTGGCTCTCGGCGCTTTCGAGCTGAGTCCGGGAGCGAATTCGCTTCCGGACTCAGCTCAAAAGCGCCGATAGCCAGCGCCAGCGAACGGCTTGTCCACGCTGGCTCTCGGCGCTTTCGAGCTGAGTCCTGGAGCGAATTCGCTTCAGGACTCAGCTCGAAAGCGGCGAGAATGAACGGCGTGGGCGGGCGAAGGGCGGGCGGCAGCGAGGAGTTTGCGTGGGCGGTGGGGAAACTCCTTGCTGATGCCCGCTGCTCGCCCTCCCGCGAGCAAGAGGGGGAAGACCCAGGGAAGCCGCCCAGCAGCTGATCTGCCGGGCCCCATCTACGCATGCGTGCCCATAGAAAAAAGGGCACGCATGCGTAGATGGTGTTTTGACTTCCGGGTTCAAAAATCGCAAATTACCCTGTTCGCAATGGTTGGGGACGCAATAACCGGGGGATCACTGTACTTAAATATTGTTGGTGCATGCACAGTAGTATAATTGGAGATATTCTTTAAAATAATCTGTTCTGTTATTTGGTGCTTTCTTTGTTAATAGTTTCCAAGTATCTTAACCATCCGCCCTGCTTTCTCTAAATCTTTCTAGTTTCTCTAATTCCTTAAAGTATTGTCACCAGAGCTGGAAAAATAATGATCTGGAAAGGATGCAGCTTACAATCACTTTCATAAACATCTATGAAGATTCTTTTGTCCCAAAGGTGCTTTTTTAAGAAGCAACTGAATTTTCTGGGTGTGTGTGTGTGTGTGTGTTTGCTTGACATTTCGTTTCTCGTCCAAGAATCTTCTTCAGCTCTAATTGGATGGTGGGGAATGGAAGGATTCCTTAAATCCTTTGGGACAACCATTTCAATATATAACTTTACAGCCTCTCATTGAATATTCAATTAACTACTATTCCAAGATTTTTTTCAACATTTACAAAGAGTCTAGTGGCATATTTTTAACTAATATATTTTATTAATAGTATGATTGGTTTCATCCAACTGGAGATGCAGATGTTATTCTGTGCAATTGAGGACCCGGATTGTGGGGGCAATATGCTGGCTCTGTTAAAAGGTGCTATTGCTAACATGTTGTAAGATGGCCTGAGTCTAAGGAGAAGGGCAGCATAAAAATCAAATCAATGAATGAATGAATGAATGAATGAATGAATGAATGAATGAATGAATGAATGAATGAATGAATGAATGAATATGTTGGTTGGAAAAAATGCTATAAGACTCCAGATTTTTGCCACAATAGACTAACTCAGCTCTCCTCCTCCAGGAATGCTACCATATAAACTGTAATCTACTCCGATTTCAATATCAATGTCCCCTATTCTATGTATCTGCATTTGATTTTCATTGTTTCCTAGTTAAATTAAATCTATTAAATTTCTTCGTTACTTTCAATCAATTTCTCCAAGTTATCAGGATTGTTTTGACTTTTATTTTAGTCTTCTAGGGCAGAGGTCCCCAACCGCCGGTCCGCGGACCAGGACTGGGCCGTTGGGGTTTTTCAGCCGGTCCGCGGTGCCAGGGCCCCCTCGGCCTTTCCGCACCACCAGCGGCGCTCCCCCGCCAGCCAGCCAAGCCCCGCACCCGCCGGAACCGGCTCCTCGCTCTCCCCCCGCCGCCCGCTGCGTTTGCAGGAGGTGGGGAGGGTCGGGCGGCCCGCCAAGGCCAGGAGGGATGCCGCTGCCCCCCCTTCCCTCTCTCCGCCCGCCGCTGCGCCTCCTTGATGCCGAGAGGAAATGCCAGCAAAGGTTTTTCTCAGCGGAGGCCGCCGAAGGTGATATTCAATGTCAGGGGCGCACGGGCGGTTGCGCGCGCTCCCTATCTCCCTGCTAGCCCACTCGGAATATTCAAAATAAGAAAAGACTTTGCCGGCGAAGGCTTTTCTTATTTTGAATATTCCGAGTGGGCTAGCAGGGAGATAGGGAGCGCGCGCAACCGCCCGTGCGCCCCCGACATTGAATATCACCTTCGCCAGCCCCGCCTCTCCTGCAACCCCCTTGCTGAGAGCCCGGGACGAAAGTGCTCTCGGCAAAGGTGAGGCGGGCAGGGCGTGCGCGCGTCACCGCTGAGAAGAACGGAGAGAGAACGAGAGTGAGTGAGAGCAACAGACAGCAAGATAGAGAGAAAGTGAGAAAGAGAGAGTGAGAGAAAGGGGGGGAGAAAGAGATAGCAAGAGAGAGAAGGAGCGTGAGAAAGAAAACAAGAGAGAAAGAGTGAGAGAGAGAGAAAGCAAGAGACAGAAAGAAAACAAGAGAGAGAAAGTGAGAAGAAGAGAGAGAAAGAGGGGGAGAGAGAGAAAGAGAGAGGGGGGAGAGAGAGAAAGAGAGGGAGAGGGAGAAAGAGAGAGGGAGAGGGGGGAGAGATAGCAAGAGAGGGAGAGAGAGAAAGAGAGAGGGAAAGGGGGGAGAGATAGCAAGAGAGGGAGAGAGAGAAAGAGAGAGGGAAAGGGGGAGAGAGGGGGGAGAGAAAGGTAGAGAGAGGAGATAAAGGAAGAGGAGAGAGAGAAAGGAAGAGAAAGAAAGAAAGAGGGATAGAAAGAGAGAGAGAGAGAGAGTGAGAGATGCTCAGTGAGCCTTTCTTTGAAGTTGCCTTTCTTTCTTTCTCTTTCTTGCTTTCTTTCTTGCTCTTTTTCTTTCTCTCTTTTACCTTCCCTTCCTCTATTTCTTCTTTTCTTTCTCCTTCCTACCTTCTTCCCTTACTCTCCCCTTTCATAAGTTTCCTTGCTTCCTTCCTCTGTTCCTGTCCCTTCCCCCTTTCTTTCTTTCTTTCTTTCTTTCTTTCTTTCCTTCCTTTCCTCCCTCCATTTCTTGCTTTCCTTTTCCTTCCTCCATTCTTTCCTCCCTCATTCCCTTCTTTCACTCCTTCCTCTCTTACACCTTTCCTTGCTTCCTTTGCACCCTTCTTCTGTTCCTGTCCCTTCCCTCTTTCCTTCCCACCCTCCGTCCATTCATTCACCCATTCCTCTCTTGATCGCCCCTTTTACGGCACCGCTGACAGCTAGCTCCCCCCCCCCACCGGGCCATGGAAAACTGGTCTAGCTTAAAGCCGGTCCCTGGTGCAAAAAAGGTTGGGGACCTCTGTTCTAGGGTATTAGTTATCCCAAGCAATCTTACTGGTCTCTTCAAACTGGGTAAGCATTCTGTCCATCTGTTCATTCACCTCATTTAATAGAATAATAAAATATAATAACAGAGTTGGAAGGGACCTTGATGGTCTTCTAGTCCAAATTCCTGCTCAGACAGGAAACCCTATACCACTCAGACAAATGGTTATCCAACATCTTTTTAAAAACTTCCAGTGTTGGAGCATTCTGCAGACAAGCTGTTCCACTGATTAATTGTTCTAACTGTCAGGAAATTTCTCCTTAGTTCTAAGTTGCTTCTCTCTTTGATTAGTTTCCACCCATTGCTTCTTGTCTTACATTCAGGAGCTTTGGAGAATAGGTTGACACTCCCTCTTCTTTATGGCAACCCCTGAAATATTGGATCACTGTTATCATGTCTCCCAGTGTTTCTCAATTATTTTCTGTTAATCCCCCCCCCCCCCCGGAAGAAGTAAACATTTCGTGTGGCCCCAACTCTCTGCCGGGACGATTGTTTGCAATATTCAGCACATTTTCGCCGAAAAACTCACCCGGCTTATCAGCGTGATTGTGGTGTAATGTGATGCCTTAATTAATTTTATTGTAACCTACTGTTTCTTATATGTTGTAAGCTGCCCTGAGTCTTCGGAGAAGAGCTGCATAGAAAACCAATAAATAAATAAATAATAAATAAATAAGTTTGGCTTCATGCTGTCTACTGCCAACATTTTTAGACACAGTAAATATACTGGTCTTTCTTCGTCTCCCACCATAGTCACAGTGAAGCCAAATGCTACATACACTTTGTCATATTTTATAGCTTCGCTTTCGGGAGACTTATGTTTGTCACATTATCTCTGTCTCCTCCTTTCTTTTCATCCCTGTTAAATATTTTTCCATGGTGTCTCTTAAGGTTTGTTATATGCACTTTATATCTCTTACTCTGTGCTGTGTGCTATTGTTCGGTGCAAAACCCCCAACTCCCTGTGGCAAAAAAGGACATTCCCGGGGGTCACGCACCCCCCTTGTATCGCTCTGCACCCCCCAAGGGGGCCTGTCCCACTATTTGAGAAACGAAACACTTTTAAAATTAAACTAGACATACTCAGTTCATGCAACGATTCTTCATATGTTTTAGTCTACAGTCCCCTAATCATCTTTGTTGCTCTTCTGTGCACTTTTTCTAAAGTCTCCACATCCTTTTTATATTGTTTGCAACCAAAAATGAATGCAGTATTGTTCGCAACACTTGCTCAATTTGATGAGGGACCATTGTTGAACTTTCTTTGGTCACTATTTTCAAGTCAGCTATATATGCACTTAACTATTATTTACTCCAGCCTATTGCTGCTGTTTAGTGTGTTATGAGGTACTTTCTCAAATGCTTTGCTGAAATCAAGATATATTATGAGTATAGTATTTGCATAATGTATTAGGGAAGTAATTAGAAAATGAAACAAAATTATTCTTGTAATTTGTGTGTGGGGACCTTTGGGTCATATTAACATCTGACTATTGCCTGGACAAGTGAAGAGCAAGATTTGATTTGTTTTTGCCTTCTTCCTAGGACTGAGAGTGGCCCAAGGTCATCCAGTTAGCTTCATGCCTAAGACAGAACTCGTGATCTTATGGTTTTTTAACCATTACACCCAATTGGTTCACTTTCCAAAATTAGTACTTGACAAATCCCTATTGACTTCTGGTAATCAAGGGTTCACAGGGTTCTTACAGGTTCAGAGCCATATCGGAGAACACATGAGAAGTTGCCCTATGTCAGCCCCTGTGGGCATGCGTGCACTGGCCAACTGACTTTCAGCCTTTGGGAAGATCATTTTGCTCTCTGGATGCTTCAGGGAAGTTTCCCTGAACTTCTGTTTTACCGGTTTGCCCATTTTTCACCGTCCCAGGCTTCGGTGAGGCCTGAGCGCATGCATGGGGATAGAGGGGGGTTTTCTGTGCATGCGCAGAGACAGCATGGAGGTATATGCGCATGCGTGGGGGGAGGGAAAGGGCGTGGCCATGTGCACACATGCTAACACACACACACCCTTTAGGCATGCAAACCAAAAAAGGGTTTGCCATCACTGAGCTTGGTGATTGTTCCTGAAAACTATGTGCATAGCTTTTTATACTTGGTATGGAATTTATAAATCCGTGCAGAGCAGTGAAAAAGGAGACAATTGCATAGTAATTTTGAGATACAAATAACAAATTCTTTATATAGTTATGTGTCCAATTTCTTCTGGCTTCTTCATTACGTTTACTAAGCACAGTGCTGATCTTACAGCAGGATCGTCAAACTTGATCGTGTCATATGATGTATTGTGACATATTACGATTTTTTTTGCCTTTGCGGAGCTGGGGTGGGCGTGGTCTCAATGTGACGCATCCGGCCTGCAGACCACCAGTTTGACACCCCTGTCTTACAGTAAAGCATCATGGATTTGCATCTTTCTTTTATTCATCCTTCCCAGATACTGCGACCTAAAATCCAGGATTTTGACACCATATTTGACAAATATGTATTTCCTTGTTTTTATTTTGGTAACCAATTATTTTGAATGTTAGATGATTTGTGAAACTTCAAAGTATTTCTATCATAAGGTTACGATGCCACATTTAGATTTGGAGGAAAAGACAAGTTTAAGTCTCCTACTTCCTCTGCTGCTGATTTTTTAATTGTTGTTTCTTATATAAATTGATTTTTAATTCAAATAGTAAAGTAGTTCAATATTAATATCCAGGAGGAAAAATTGATATCCATTTGCTAATAAATTACTGAACTTGTCTTTATGGACAATCCTATATTTGATACTTCAGCCATTCTCTCTATCATTAAAATTCCTTAGAATTATATCTCATCTTTCATCATGAGCTCAGGGAAGAATATTTCTTCCTCCATTTTTCACACACACACCCCAGCAACATTTTCAGAAGGTAACTTGAGTTAAGTAATAGTATATGGGCCAAAACCTCCAGGACATTTTCCTGGATGAGAGAAGACTTGACCCTGTACTCCCAGTTCAACTGTTACTTTAAACCTCTGGTCAAGTAAAGTTGTTCTACTTCTTAGTTTTCTTTACATATAACTTTTTACACTTATCATCAGATGTTTATTAGCTTAACCTTTTGTATATTGATAGAATCAAATTGGGCATGCTATCAATGTGTTTCTGAAAGCTGTGAGATATAAACTTTATTACTTCTTTCTCTATTTGGGTGCCCAGAACCTGTAGATACATCTAGAAAGTACCATAATGATTAATTTCACAAGATGCTGAACAGTTGGATTTAAAATAATTTGTATGGTGTGAACTAGACTTTCAGAGGACTAGACTCCAGGGGTGTAATGGACAGGAAAAAACAATTGTAGATACAGTATTTCCGGACTCTGGAGGACAACAGGGTACAAAAAGTCTGTAGAAGTAGTCCCAAAAGAGGTGTCACAACTTGGTCCAATGTTTAAAAATTACAGAAGTATAAAAAATACAGCATTTCAAGTTTCAAGTTTTATTGGATTTATATGCCGCCCCTCTCCGAAAAACTCTTGTTGGTTAGTCACATGAACTGTCTTCATTATAACTTCTCATGCCAAGTACACCTTTTATCTCTGAGCAACTCTTTACCTTAAGCATGGAGACAGTTTCTTCAAAGAATCCAACACTTTGAGTTATCTGAGAAGCAGAACTTGTAAGATCTGAGCTGCCAGCATCCCACTTTTTTACAGGTGGTACCAGAACAGAGAAGGCCAACACAAAAGGCAGCATTGCTCATTGTACTTTTGCTACTGGTAAGCTAAACTATGCTGTGTTATGTTATATTTTTAAGTTGCTGTGACTTGTGATTTAGGCTACAGTATTCTTCTATTCAGGATTGTGTTATAGAGATATTGTGTCTCATACAGATAAAAATGATTTTAAAAATAGAGAGAAACATGTTATTAGAGAAATAACAATAATTTATTTTACTGCTTGGTATTCTGCCACATTGTGTAACTACTAGTGTTTTTTTTCACAAAAATGAGGCCTAATTTTTCCACACATCCTTCTTGCTTTGTTTTTCTAATTCCCTTTCCCAAATACACATAGTTTGCATGCATTCTTCTACCCCAGCTCACATATCTTCTGTATGTCATCACAAGCAAAATATGTCACTTGGACTGTCATGCTTGTCCTTTCTTTGTATTTTCCTTATTAGTGATGATGAGTAAGAATGGCAGCTATATGTGGTACATTTATTGTCCTGGGTCACGTGCCTTTCTTCTTTTTTCAGTGATGTGGCTGGCTTGAGGATCACAACTCATCACCAGAGGAATATGAGGAAGTGAAGGAAAAGGTAGAGGAGAGAAGGATTGTACATGATCTGCTGTCTGCCAAAGATGTGGTTCATGAAACTAAGCCAAAGAGATTCATCTGCCTGAATTCCCTGAACTAGAATTAAATTATGGAACTTAAGTACCAGTCTGCTAAACCAATACAGTGTAATGAATTTCCAGAAATGGATGCTGAATTCACTGCCAGGGAGATAGGGTTCTCTTAAATGATTTGATGATGTACTGAGATTTCCAACATTTAACATCATGTGTGAAACAGCTGGTTCTGATCATTTATTGTTTTCCTGCATGGTTCTTGAAGATAAGACTGCATCTTGAACGAAATCCAAGAATAATAGGAAAAAAGTTGTTCTCTTTTGATACATAGAGTAATCGCTAATCAAATATTTTTACAATGTATTGCAGAAGTAACTTTTAATTTTAGGGAAATAGACACTGATTCTGCCTTGACTTTATTTATTTATAAAAATATATAATAATGGCATTATATATATAAAATGCCATTAACGTAGTACTCTCAATGTTTGTCTCAGTTTTGTTTGGCAATTGTAATCTAGATTGTAATTTTACCACTTTCATTTAGTGAAACAATATAGCATAACATAGTGGTTACTTCTGGCACAAATTCAACATTTATACCCAAGTGTTACAGTACAGAAAAAGTTACTTTTGGCAGGTATTCAAAACCTTAAGGAATTCTACTGTGAACTTGCTGTTAATGGGGTAAAGGTCTTATCATCCCTTTAATAAATTTATTATTAATGCTCATCTAATGCTTAAAATTTTATGAAGATTTCCTCTGTTATTGATATGGCCTGTGGAACAAACAACTTTCCCTTCTGTAGTGGTTTTGTACTTAAAATAGTTGGTTAATAAATTGAAGGGAGGGCAGAATCAAAAATGGCAGAAAGGTGAAGGTGCTATGGGGTAAAAGCCTTCAAAATATCATTGGATAGGGAGATTATTAGAAGATATTTCTGATTGTTATATTACATATTGATGTCAAAAGTAAATCTGTTTGCTTAAAAAACTGAAGGTTATTATGTTATTTAACATTAGGTCCTTTGTTTCATTTGTTTTGGATGGTTTTACTTTTCTTTTATAAGCTTGATGGATGAAAGTAACAGGTTACATTTTGCATAATTAGCAGCATTTATTATCTGTACTTAAAAATATTTCTCAAAACACGTGGGGGCATATGCATTTAATCAATACATCCTCCAGATAGCATCAAGTTGAGATTTGAATTTATTTTATTTCACCCTCTTAGTCAGGGATATATAATTATAGTGGTATCTATGTAGAAACCTCATATTATTTGAAGTGGCAATTGGTATTAGAAAATTGAGAAATGTTAGCAGTGAATCCAGGAGGCAAAATATTTAAGATTCCTAAGAATCCTGAACCAGATCAGAAATCTATTATGGTCACACAACATTTTTCATTTGATAAAGTCCGTGATTTCATTTCCTGATTTTAAAGTTTAACCATGCCTTTTATTTATGGAATTGCATGCATCAGGATGAATGACTAAGGTGGCAATACTTTCATACCGAATTATTTCTCCAAATACTAAAAATTAGATTTAAAACATGAATAATTACTATGTATTTTTCTAGAGATTTCTCAGAATTATCTTATTTCCAGATCATTTTGGAATAAAAGTTGATTGGGAAAAAGAATGAAACATGATAACCATTCATCAAGTTGCTTTCCCAACCATATTACTGTTAGTTGCTATATTAAATAGAGCGCATTTTTGTTATTGTTTTTATAATGTAGTTGAAATTTGACTATCTGTTTGAGCTCTGTCTGAACTTTTCAACACTTTGGTATACAGGTAATGCTATTCTAGTAAGCTTTGTGGGTTTATGATATTAGTATAGTAGCCTCTATTTAGACAAGAAGTCATGTTTTGAGCATGTTCATCATTGGGAAGTTTATAAATAAAAGAAAAGGCAATCTAAAACAGAAAGGTTTGTGTCATTGATTTCCAATAGGACACCACTGGTATCAATGTGCAGATTGTTTTGGTTTCTTATTTTTCCTGATTTCTTTTTTTTTTTTTTGGTACTTTCTTAAGATATTGATCTCAAAATACAAAATGGCACCAATATGGCAAAACTGACTGACAGAGGAAAATAATAATTATAAGTAACTTTTATTAACTTAGAAAGGAAATAGACTATAGCAGTGATGGTGAACCTTTTTTGGTTTATGTGCCAAAAGGGTGGGGCATGGGGGCATATGCCCTCACCCATAATTACATGTAGCCCCGCTATGCATGCATGCCCCCCCCCCGCTCTGGGCACTTAATGGCATACCTTTTTTTGCTCCCCCCAGGCTGCAGAGCCTTTCTAGGAGCCTGGAGAGGGTGAAAACAGCCTTCCCCACCCCCTGGAGGCCCTCCGGAAGCCATAAATGACCCATTTCAAGTGCGTGAGGGAAGCCATTTTTGCCCTCCCCAAGCTTCTAGAAAGGTTTTGAAACCTAGGGAGAACAACAACAAAAAATGAAACTTCTGATTCAACCAGAAGTCGGCAAATGGAATGTCTCCTAGAAGCTTGGGGAACGCAAAAAACGGGCCTTCCCCATCCCTTCTGGAGGCTGAAAAGAGTCTGTTTCCCAACTCCCAGTGGGTCCAGAAGGCCTACATGTGGATGCGTGCCAGACCTGAGCTTGCATGCCAACCAATATGGCTCCGCGCACCACTTGTGGCCCACATGCCATAGATTCGCCATCATGGGGCTATAGGTTCTCAGGGGAAATAGAATATCCTTCCGAATTCCTATCCATCATTGCAGGGCCCAGTGAAATTAATCGGCCACAACAAAAATACTATGCTGACATGCTGAAGGACTTAGGTTTCTGTGAGAACTTCTCTTGTTGCATTTTAAGTACATTGTTATAAATAATACCCTTTTGTGCACATTAGTTCATTTTAAGAATCATAGAAAATATTTCTACTATTTCAGTTTATCTATCTCAGTTCTTCTCTAAGCATCTAGAAAAAAAAGCCTTCATTCTCTTCAAGATCTTTCTAATATTTTGTTCATTTTCCATTTCCTTTCTCAGTTTGGACAATTGTCAAATCTTCAAATTAGTGATATTTTAATGGAGTGGGAAAGATTGGTTTAAACTGTATGGACAGAGAATTATTTAATAAACGATATATATTTCAGTAATGTCAAGTGAGGGGGAGTTTGTTTGTTCCAATCATAACCAAGTGGAATGAAGAAAAATGAAATAACATTAAGTACTGTAGTTCTTAAATTTCTGTTCTGCAATCATGTCACAAGTTCTAAGTTACTGTATATATTTGGTTAACTATTAAAGTGAAGAACCCATCTATATTTTCAGAGAATTTTACATAGTTTCCCTTTCCCTCACCGTCTCAACCTCATCACCAAACTTCTTTATAATGTATATATGTATTTATATCTGTAGACACACATTTACATATAAATTGATCAGTGTCATTATCTGTTAACCCCCCCCAAACCATGATTTGTTTGGCAATGCATTTATATAGATAACTTCAGTACAAAAAAGCCTATGTATTTGTTAGGTGGTCTGTAGTCTGTTAAAATTTTCTATTGATTAAAATTAATCCTTGTTAATTAATAAGCATATGCTTTGTTGATTAATCTAACAATTAAACATACCATGCTTCATTTCTGTATGAAACTCTTTGGCAAATACTTCACAAATCTTTCAGCAGTAATTATCCAAATTCTGTGTAAAACAACACAATGTAACCCATCCATTTCAAATATGTATTTTATTGCTGCTTTTTACACTATTGCATTAAATGTAGCCATGTCAAAATATGCATTCCTGGGAAGAAGAGCATTATAGTAAGCTGCTAATTGTTTTGCAAATTAACTTTTATGATTGTAACAATCCACATATCAACAGCTTTAGTTTGGTTTAGAAGTCCAATAATTTTTTCCTAACATTTCCATGTTGAAAAAAATGCTTTTGGTGATATCACAATGTGTATTTTATTTCTTAAAATATATTTTTAATTTCCATAGATAGATAGATAGATAGATAGATAGATAGATAGATAGATAGATAGATAGATAGATAGATAGATAACTGTTGAATCACCCTGATATACCCAAATATGGGAGGGAACACGCCTTTTAGCCTATTGGCTTTCCAGGGTCCATATATAAAGCAGATGAATTTTATAGTCAACAAACTATATTCTATATATGTAATATATTTTTGCTGATAATGAAAGCTCTTTTGCTCTCTTCAGCTAGCCATACTCTTATCAGGATTTAATATGAGGTGCAAATTGATAAAATATAATTATGCAGGGAAGGGTTTCCATTTTTATGGCCTAATGAAGTTGGTGATAGTATGATGATTGTAATAATGATTCACACTGCAAAGTATGATTGTAATAACGATTCACACTGTAAAAGTTTCTTTGAGACAAGCTTTGCCAGTGTGGTTCAGTTGGTATTTGAAGTATGGTCATCTGCATCTAAATGAGTAGCTCCAAGACAATCAGATTATGTAGTAGTTACTTTGGTGAGAATATCGCGTAAGTGGAATGGAAACTTCATTTTAAGTCTAATATTAGACCTTGCTTTGGAAAATTCCTTTTAAATGATCACAAGCTGGGAATAGCAAAAGAATTTAACTTTCAACAGACAGCATTCTCAAAGAATTTGCTTATGTTAGGTCCCTGGGAAAGCAGATGTGAAGTTTAGTGAACTGAATTATTTTGACCTGATGCAGTATTTATGTCAATTATTAAGGTCTTCTGCCTGATCTACTGTTTCCAGAATGTCTTTAAACATCCATTTGCTTGAGTAGGATATTTGGGTTGCTTGTTCAATAAGTCTAAGATATTTAAACCAAATTCTTACTTATACAAATGTCTTTTTAAATGTATTTTTCTTGCATCTTCCATTTAGGAGTACAGTAATTTAACATCTAGCATAGATATTAAATAGTGAATGTCTGAATTCAGCTATTTTTAAATTGTTGATAAGTGTGCTGTTGTTAGTTAATAAGCACCGAAAGGAATATTTTAATGTGATTAGTCAAAACATCAGTTAGTTTATAGATACCCTCATTTGCCAACCACGTGCTCAGTTGTTGGTCAATCAAGCTTATAATGATGCTGAAAGTTGGCTCTCAAAGTTGTGATGAACACCACGTCCCAGCAGTCCTGTAATCACAATTGGGAAACTTGCAACCAGCGGATGTGAGTGATTCACGACTATCCAACTTACTGCAATTGAAATTCCAATAAGTTGGCACAGTCATTTAATGTCATGCTTAATTGCCACACTATTTAGCAATTCAGTGACCAGTCCTACTTCCAGTCAGTAAATGAGGACTACCAGTATTGTTCTTTGATGTAGTGACATAATTAATTGAGCTCCATTACGTTTCTATAAATAACAGTGCTTTGTTGAGATATAATAAGAACCATGTAAATATGATTGTGACAAAAGCTAAAATTTTCAGAGATTAATATCTCTTTTTGTACAATTTTTTAAATTAAAACTTTTGAAGAAAGGAAAAAATTAACAAATACCAAGATAAAGTGGGGGGGGGGGTGTAAAGGAAAAAATGCAAAAAAGGGAAAAAAAGAAATATATGAAAAAGTAGCTTCCAATACTATACACAGCAGTTATTGTGTACAAATATATTTAGCTTGTCTCCAAAGTTATCTTTCTTCTTTTTTCTATATTTTATCCTGTGTAATTATCAAAACATACCGTAAATCATTTCTGATTAATTTTTTTCATTTTTACACAAAAATTCTGTAAGAGTCTTTTAGTCACCAATAAAAGTAGATAATGGCTTAAAAAAATAATGTCAATTTATCTATTTCAGAAAGATCTATTATCTTCACCATTTCTTCATAATGAGTAGTGTAAAATCTTTCCAAATCTATGCCTGTGGTAATCTTGCTGCAATAATAATTTATTAAAATGATCTTCAATAGTCCATAATAGTCTCTTGAACTACATACCAGTACATGAAGTCTTCGGAGAGGGGCGGCATACAAATCTAATAAATTGAATTGAATTGAATGAAATTTGGCAGCTAAAATAACATAAATGGATTCTCTATGCTTCTACTGTGGCCAAAAGGCTGATAAAGATACAGATAATCTTTCGCTTACAAATATTAATTAGTGGTTCAAAGACTGTTCAAAGAGTTACAGCAACACTGAAAACATGGCTTACAACCAGTCCTTACGTTTACAACTGTTGCAGGATCTTCATGATCCCATAATCAATATTTGAATGTTTCATAAATCATATATTTACAATGGTTGCAGCATTCTGGGGTCATTGCGACAATCTAAGCCAACTTCTGACAAGTAAAGGCAATGGGAAAAATCAGATTCACTTAATTACTGCATGTTTCAATTAACAGCTTCAATAATTCACTTAGCAACCACGGCAAAGAACGTTGTAACTAAAGAAATTAGCAACAGAATTTTTTGTCTCAATTGTTGTAGATCAAGGACTATGTTTATTGCAATATTGGAAACATAAATGTATGGCTCCATTCAATCAATGGATTGAAGACGTGATTATGTTTACCACCTATGGACAGATGGTCAATACATGTGGACTTTGTTCAGTCAAATATAATGAAACCTGGAACTCATTTATACAAAATATAACAGGTTAAAAATGAATAATAGGGTTATAAAAATATATTAAAAATCAAACATGCTTGAGAATGTCGTATCTAATCTTTAGCCATTTGGTCTTAACAAAATACAGTCTTTACCTACCATTCAATAAAAATGGTTTTCTCTAAAATCTCAAGTGATCAAATTCAACTGTTTGTAGATGAATGGTACAGTACATAATAAATAGTAATTTAAATGTGAAATATTTTCCTGCAGAGAGGGTAATTGATGTAAGCAATTTTAAATTTATTTAAATAATATTCATACATAATGCATATTATTACATAATTATGCATACACAATTTAGTACAGACTAGATTTTATGTTATAGAGGTTTCTTGGAAGATTTTATGTTATTTATTTGTTTGTTTGAATTTTTATGACTGCCTACTTGATGCCAGTGACTCTAGGTGGTTGATAAAAATATTAATCTCTGATGTTTAATATAAAGCTTTGTTTGTGCTTTGATGTTTTGATATTGTTTTAATTGAACTTATGTTGGTTGGACTTCTTTTGTTTAATGTATTTAATATATTTTGGATACAAAAAAATCAAATTTTGTTGCATATGATATGATAATAGTGATAATCTTTGTGAAGTGGTTAAAGATATTAGGAATTATTACGAGACTTAATGTTCTACAAGGTGAAAAACCTTAATAGGGTTACATAATTTTTGGACCGCCCTGCTCCCATTTTATGATTCCCAGAGCATTTCCAGTTTATACTCCCAAAATGTAACCAAACTCTTAATCTGTAACAGTGTGATTTTTGTTTTTTGCTGCTTATATCCAACTTTCTCAAACAAAATATTGAAAAATTGACTTCAACTACCTACCGTATTTTTCAGAGTATAAGACGCACCAGAGTATAGGACATACCGTAATACAGAGTAGTGCATTTCGGGTGGCAAGTAGCTCTGGTTGCACGCCCCCATTTTTGGAATTGAGGAGGAAAGAGTTTTTGGGCAGCAACGCCAGCCAGAACTGTCTGCCACCTGAAATGCAATGAAAATGCTTTCCTCCCCAGGCCAAGTGGTGAGTCACTTTGCCTTATGCCTCCTGCGCAACGCTCACTTGAGTCACTTCGCCAACTGAGTCCCTGCCTTCCCATGGCCGTGAGTGAGGGTCCATGCTGCCTGGAATCACTCAAAAATGTGATGGGCAAAGGCCTAAAACTTCTGAAGGATAGGGGCTGGTGGGTGGGTGGGGCTACATTCAGAATATAAGATACAGCCAGTTTTTGACCCTCTTTGGGGGAATAAAAAGGTGTGTCTTATCCTCGGAAAAATATGGTAATGCCAATACTCAAGTAACTCTACTTCCCATGGCACCAACGAGAAAAAAATGTATCTATTTTAGATTGCCTCTGAAAATGCTTGGTAAACTTTTAGGTAGGTTTTTGTTTTTGATGTTTTTCAAGCACCACTACAGTGTTCCCTCGATTTTCGCGGGGGATGCATTCTGAGACCGCCCGCGAAAGTCGAATTTCCACGAAGTAGAGATGCGGAAGTAAATATACTATTTTTGGCTATGAATAGTATCAGCCATCCCTTAACACTTTAAACCCCTAAATTGCAATTTCCCATCCCCTTAGCAACCATTTAGATTATTACTCACCAGGGTTATTTATTAAAGTTTATTAAAAAAATATTTATTAAAGGCGGACAAAAGTTTGACGATGACATATGACGTCATTGGGCGGGAAAAACCGTGGTATAGGGAAAAAACTGCGAAGTATTTTTTTAATTAATATTTTTGAAAAACCGTGGTATAGACTTTTCGCGAAGTTCGAATCTGCGAAAATCGAGGGAACACTGTACTCCATAAATTATATGATGCAGGGGGTTGGTATATATTTTATTTATAGTTTTTCTTTAACAACCAACATTTTTTGTGAAGACAGTGTAAAGATTGGGTTAACCTATTTTTCACACAGTGCTCTCTGTAAATTATATGTTGTTGCATTATAAAATTCATCTGTATCATTTTGGAACTGACTAATCAGCCCTGCTCTAAATTCTAATTTCTTGGTCTACTACTTTGTGCAGGTAAATCTCACTTGGCAATTGTGCAACGGGTGAATAATGAAGGGGAAGGGGATCCTTTTTATGAAGTCTTGGGCATTGTTACCTTGGAAGATGTAATTGAAGAGATCATCAAGTCTGAGATTCTAGACGAAACAGATCTCTACAGTGAGTATTAAAACACCACAGTGTTTGCCCTCAGAATTATATAAAGGCCTTCTTGCAATAAAGTTTTCTATCTTTTTTATTTTTTGAGGGAAATTACATTTTGAGAAGAATTAAATAGGAACCAAAATTGAAAGCCTAGCCCAATTTAAAATGCATGTGACTGTCCCTGTATTGTATCAAAAAGAGACACTCTTATCACTAAGACAGCTATTTTGGAAGATAAAGGACAATTTTTTTTCACTATGCGATCAATTTTATACCCTTTAACTTAGTGTGGTGTTTTAAATGATCTGTTGCTTTTATTCAACTATTATTCTTGTTGTCTCCTATGCATTGTATTTGAGAGTGTAAGAATATTGTCAGGCATTAGGCAGCAAAAAATCTTGGATTAGCCCTCAAGCATTGTGTATGTCTTCTCTGAAAATGTCAGATAAAAATGTTCATTACTGCAGTGCATGGTTTGTAGTACCTCATATGCCATCACTGCAGTTTCTTGTGGAAAAGAGGCAGACAGTTGTGAAAAAACAATGTAGTTTGGACCGCAGGCATTTTGGAAGATGTATTTTTGTTATGCTGTCATATCTCATCAAACATACTTTCAGATGTTGAACTAAAGTAATAAATGCAAATGCAGAGGCTGAATCCTAACAACACAGAGCCTCAGTTGGAAAGATGTGTTCTTCAGTATGTGAATTTTTAAAATCATCCTTGGAGGCCCAAATTGTCGCGGTACTGTAAGTGATTAAAGTCCGTTAGAACCTTAATTACCGCGGAGGCGATGGATAGAAGCTTTTAGTCATTTGTTCAAAACAAGATTTCTTTTTATTTATTAGATTTATTTATTTATTTATTTATTAGATTTGTATGCCGCCCCTTTCCGTAGACTCGGGGCGGCTCACAACACAATAAAACAATTCATGACAAATCTAATAATTTACAATTTTAAATTTAAAATAGTTAAGAAAACCCCATTTTTAAACAGACATACCTTTTTATTATAAAAGTAGAAAATAAAACATGTCTCGGTGGACAACATAACAAATGCGTGTTACATGATGGTGGATAGAATGGAATTTTAGGATGAAGAAGAAGGAAGTGATGTTAGATTTGGCAGGATATTACATCATAGTAGGAGGAACTTAGTAAGGCACACAAAGTTAACTCTTTAATTACTAAATGTCTCTGGGGCTGGCAATATTCAGCGTGACACAAATGAGTTCTGTGACCTGGAACATTTGTTAGAATACGAGCTGTACCTTTTCCTGGACCCAGGGATATCATCCCCTAATGGGATGCAGACAGCAGCCAAGTTGCTGAAGGAGTATCGATACACATTCTACTGCTGCTGAAATAACTTCAGTGGCAGTTTGTAAACAAACTTCACAGTATGTAACTTCCTAAATAGTTTGAGAACAGGGCACTGAGCAGGTCACCTTTAGAGATGTACTCTTTTACAGAGGTCCCCAAACTTGGCAACTATGCTGGCTGGAGAATTCTGCAAGCTGAAGTCCACAAGTCTTGAAGTGGCCAAGTTTGTCTCTAGTTAAGGAGTTCCTAGTCTTTCTGCAGTGATCTGTAAACTACAATTCTCTGAGACCTCTATGCGATCCTTCCTTTATGACAATTTCTACTCCATTATTCAGTTTGCTTACTGTGATATACCTTAAGCCCTATCAAAATCTCTTTATCTATATTTTTTCTACATGAATGTCCATTAATGTTTGTGTGTTTTATCAGATCTATATGGCTGCCCATCTCATATAAGGTGACACTGGGCAGCATGCCTCAAAACCCCTGGTTATATTATAATACCAACCAAATTCATTATTACATTTGTTAAATTGGTTTTGTTAAAAACAATTACTGAAACCAAGATTGCAAGAGGATCAAAACCAGAATGTTATGTATACCAGTCAAAAAAATAAAGAGACCACTCAAATAACACATCCTAGATCTGAATTAATGAAATATTCTCATCGAATACTTTGTTCTGTACAAAGCTGAATGTGCACAACAGCATGTGAAATTGATTGTCAATCAATGTTGCTTCCTAAGTGGATAGTTTGATTTCACAGAAGTTTGATTTACTTGGAGTTATATTGTGTTGTTTAAGTGTTCCCTTTATTTTTTTGAGCAGTGTATAATGTAGCCATGGTACATGCTCCCTGCTGTCAGGGCATCCCCCAGGCCTGATGCAAAAAGCATGTGTTAAAACTTGCAGGATGGCTATAAGGGCTGGGGCTAAATTCAGGGCAAATAATATTGCAAAGGGCAGATGCTATGGCAGAAAACACTTTTTTTTCTAGGTCCCACCAGACAGATGAGTATATACACACATATATATTATTACTGTTCTATGGGTGTGTCTTGATAGGCATGGCCTGTCTTGGTGGGCATGTCTTCATGGATGTGGCAGAGAAAGATACTGCAAAATCTCTATTCCCTCCCCACTCCAGGGGAAGGTTACTGTAAAATCCCCATTTCCTCTGAACGGCTGGGACTCAGGAGGCAGAGAATAGATGGGGGCAGGGCCAGTCAGAGGTAGTATTTACTGGTTCTCCGAACTACTCAAATTTCGGCTACTGGTTCTCCAGAACTGGTCAGAACTTGCCGAATCCCACCTCTGCTCTGTATGTTCTTCAAAGGCAGAAGCATTGCAGTAATCTTTTGGAAGATGACTGTAGAGTGAGTAATTGTGAGCAGAACTCCATGATCCAAGAACAGGGGGAAACTACTGCACAGTACAAAGTTGTACAAAGTCACCTCTGATATATAGAATGTGCAAATGACCTTGTGGAGGAAAGTGAAGAGATGCTGCCTAGGAAACAGACATGAGGCCCCAGTGGCTTAACCATTAGGGAAAGAAACTTAGAAAGGACCCTTCATGATGAATCAATCATTAAAAGTGGCAAGAGGAAGCTTGTGCCTTCAGACTTGCAAGATTCTGTTAATGCAGCCTTCTTGTAAAATAAAATTAGTTCATCTAATCCTGTTTCCTGTTTGATTTAGAGAACTGTTTCCATAATGTCTTTATATGGGGGTTCCTTTTGCACTCTCCTTCACAAGTCCTCTGGAATCATGAGAGAGTTGAGGAAGAATTCTTATTTCTCAGGCAAACGTTACCTGATATCAGATTCCACCTAGTGTCTCTTTTATGAAAAGAAGGATTATTACATTATTTTGTACATGAAAAATAGCGAACAGTTTAATCTGATCCTGTAATTCAATTAAAATTAATGCAGTTCTTCTATTAGCAAAACGGTGTTGGTACAAGAGAAACAAAATGCCAATTATTTTTGTCCATCGTTATTCAAAAGCATGTTGGATTATTTTCTGCCCATTATTTCTTTTCATCATTGTTGCCATTATTTGTAAAGCCTGGAACATTTACCCAGTACCATAATTTTCCATGCAGAAAAGTAGCAGTGGGACCACTTTGACAGGTCTTTCTTTACATGCTATCCTAATGAAAACAGATCTTCCATTAATTTACTCAGTAAAGACTTCGATCAAAAGTCATCTGACATCACAAACTTTTAATTAGATGGGTGGAGTTTCTTAGAGGTTTGTGAACTTCTATTTGTGTAAATAGTAACAACTTATAATTGGAATAAATAAATATAAAAATAATGAATTGAAATATAAAAATTGAATTACAAGGTAAACACTGGAGTGAAATGTAATGAATATTTTATTTGTTTTATCTCTAGCTGATAACAAGACCAAAAAGAAAGTAGCCCATCGGGAGAGAAAACAGGATTTCTCTGCCTTCAAACAGACAGATAGTGAAATGAAGGTTAAAATCTCACCACAGTTGCTTTTAGCAATGCACCGTTTCCTAGCAACAGGCAAGTGTGGTTTATTAAAGTTCTTATCTCGTTAGGATCTAACTGTTAAATTGTTAACAGAATCAATGAAACAGTGGCTGGAGTAGAGAAGCTGTGTTAGGGAATTGTATATTATGTCTCCTTGTTCATGATATTCTTTTCTCTTATATTTTATGTTCAGTCCCGATAGAAATTCTAAGAGTTTAACAGAAATAGAGCTTGTGCAATTTAAACTTGTTCAAAGAGGCCAGGGTAAGGAGCAGCATCACATTGCTTGCAGAGACTTGATTAGGCTAAAACTAAACTGGATGCCACTAGGATAACCATGTAACTTTCTTTGCCTTTCATTTAATTAATAATGGTTGCCGGAATGAAACAAACATGCAGGAGGACTGAATCCTGTCTATTTTCCACCGTTAACAGATTAACAGAGTTGAGAAGGACCTTGTAGGTCATCTAGTCCAACCCCCTGCCCAAGCAGGAGACTATACACCAGTGGTGAAATCTAAAGATGTTCCCTACAGGTTCTGTGGGTGTGGCTTATTTTGTGGGCATGGCTTGGAAGTCAAGTGGGCATGGCTTCAGGTGGGCATGGCTTGGAGGTCAGCTGACTTGTTGGGTGTGCTTGATGGTCATGTGACTAGGTGAGCATGGTTGGTGATCAGGTGACTGGGCGGGTGTTGCCAACTTGTAAAATGTGGTGAAACATAACAATGCTTTTGCTTAGCAACCAAAATGTTGGGCTCAATTGTGGTTGTAAATTTTCTTTCATTCTTTCTTTCTTTCTTTCTTTCTTTCTTTCCTTCTCTTTCTCTCTGTCCCTATCTATCTATCTATCTATCTATCTATCTATCTATCTATCTTTCTTTTTTCTTTCTTTCTTGTCTCTCTCCCCCTTCCTCTTTCTTTCTCTTTCTTTTTCTCTTTCTCTTTCTTTCTTTCTTTCCTTTTTCTTTCTTTTCTGTTAGTTTGAGCACATAGACAGATCCCTATCTGGGGAGTTCTCCTGCACAGATGTGCCGTGGCAGTGGGATCAGCTCTCCACCATCCCGGAACATCACTGCGCTGGGGAGTTTTCTGGTGCAGCACAGTTCCAGAATGGCAGAGAGCTTGCTTGGGAGAACCAGCGGTAGTGACAGAGCTTGCTTGTGAGACTGGTGCCGGCAGCAGTGGCAGCAGCAGAGCACACCCTGCCCTTCAGGCGCCTGAGCGTAGGCAGCCCAGCCGAGAAGCAGCGCATCCCCCATCATAGGCTGGATGCGGGGAGCAGGATACTAGGCTGAGGGAAAGGCAAGTAGGTGAAAAAGCGCAGCAGGTCTTCCTCCCTACCACCATCTGCAGCAGCCTTCCCTTCGGCAGAGGTGGAGGAGAAGGCAAGTGGGCAGGATATGGATACATCTTTCTATCCCCGCCAGCAGTGGTCTTACCTTCTGCTGCAGCAAGTGGATGTCCCCGGGCTGCTGCATACACACATCGTTGTGTTGGAGCTCCCTCATGACATCAGGTTGATCGGGATAGGGCCAGAGCACATGCACAGCCCCGGGAAATCTGCTTGTAGGGTGAGCGAACAGTGACCGGGGGACCAGTTCGGGAGCATAGCCAGTCAGCTGTCACTACTGATTCTCTGAACCACAGTCGCCCCCACTACCAGTATGCCCATACCTGGCTGAACTGGTAGCATTTCTAGGCCTTTACAATTTTATGCATGGTATGTCTGTATGTATGTTTGGTTTTATAATAAGGCTTTTATATTGGATTGTTATATGCTGTTTTTATTACTGTTGTTAGCCGCCCCGAGTCTACGGAGAGGGGCGGCATACAAATCCAATAAATAAATAAATAAATTTCACCCCTGCCCTATACCATTTAAGATAAACCTTCCCCTTTTCTTTCCCTCCCTTCTCCCTTCTCCCATTTCCTTTTTCTCTTTTATATGGGTGCCTTTTTCCTTTTTGGGAGGAAAAATATTTTAGGCCCAATTTCCAGTAGAGAAGAGCAAAAAAAAAAATGGAAGAAAAATATCTTCTTTTAATTGCTTCCTCCACTTCTGGTCTCTCTTCATGAATAGGCAGATATTACCTGCAGCCTAATATTGCCCAAATAGATCGATAAATTCTTGAGCAGTGTGAACAGTGATATGGTTCGCATAGCACAGGACAGAGGCAGTGATGGGATTCAATTTTTTTTGCTACCGGTTCTGTGGGTGTGGCTTGGTGGGTGTGGTGTGGCTTGGTGGACGTCGTTTGGTGGGCATGGCAGGGAAAGGATGCTGTAAAATTTCCATTCCCTCCCCACCCCAACAGAAGGTTACTACACAATTCCCATTCCTGATCAGCTGGGACTCAGGAGGCAGAGAATAGATGGGAGCGGGGCCAGTCAGAGGTGGTACTTACCGATTCTCTGAACTATCAAAATTTCTGCTACCTGTCCTCTAGAACTGGTCAGAACCTGCTGAATCCCACTCCTGGACACAGAGGTAATAACAGAGATGTGTTGGCCTGAGATATTTGCCATTCCACTTTTTATATTTATTTTAATAATATGCTAATCAATATATCTGTCTGGAACCCATACCACATCTCAGACCTCAACACCCTTGAAAATGTCCAAAGATATTTCACCAGAAGAGCCCTTCACTCCTCCACTCGAAATAGAATACCCTACGAAAATAGACTAACAATCCTGGGCCTAGAAAGCCTAGAACTACGGCACCTAAAACACGATTTGAGTATTGCCCACAAGATCATATGCTGCAACGTCCTACCAGTCAATGACTACTTCAGCTTCAACCGCAATAACACAAGAGCACGCAACAGATTCAAACTTAATACGAACCGCTCCAAACTTGACTGTAAAAAATGTGATTTCAACAATCGAGTTATCGAAGCGTGGAACTCATTACCGGACTCAATTGTGTCAACCCCTAACCCACAACACTTCTCCCTTAGACTCTCCACGATTGACCTCTCCAGGTTCCTAAGAGGCCAGTAAGGGGCGTACATAAGTGCACTGGTGTGCCTTTCGTCCCCTGTCCAATTGTCTTTCCTTTCTTTCACCTATCTTATATATTCTCTTCCTTTCATATATCCTCTCCTCTAAGTTCACTTTCACCCTCTTTTATATTACCACATGTCTATTTTTCTTCCTATGTATTTGTGTATTGGACAAATGAATAAATAAAAAATAAAATATTATGTCTTAACAAATGTACTATACATTATCAATCAAGTTGTTTTTATGTTTTCAGAGGTTGAAGCATTTGGCCCGTCCCAAATGTCTGAAAAGATCCTCCTGAGGTTACTAAAGCATCCCAATGTTATTCAGGAGCTGAAGTATGATGAGAAAAACAAGAAAGCCCCTGAATACTACCTCTATCAGCGAAACAAACCTATTGATTACTTCATTCTAATTTTACAGGTCAGACCTATGATTATTAGCATATGTTTCTTCCGCAACTCTCCTCTGACCAGCATGACTATTCAATGACAGTCTCTAGTGTCAGAAGGGTCATCATTTTTCCTGCATTACCTTGTTATTTGTTCTGCCGGCATTGGGCAACCTAAGATTCGGTTAAGAAAGGTACCATTCATCCTAATAATGACTGAATGACTTAAAAAACATTAATGTCAACTTCCGAAGTTTTGGCAAAAGGTCCATTGGTAAGAGTGGGAGCTCTCTTTTTCAGTGTAAATAGTGGGAGGATGGAGCTGTGCTGGTTTAAAAGTCTGCGGAGAGGGGCGGCATACAAATCTAAATAATAAATAAATAAATAAATAAATACATACATACATACATACATACATACATACATACATACATACATACCAGGGAGAGATCAAAAATCAAGACACCAGTTCTTCTTTCCACAGTTTCAGTCTGAGTCACTTTTTTTTAGAAAGACTTCAACCAACACCATCGTATTTAATGGGAAAATTATTATGTGTCTATTAAAGTTTTGGGGGTGTCTGATTAATACATAGATAGATGCACGAATCCCAGCGACCAGTTAGGTCCCACAGAGTGGATCTTCTCTGGGTCCCGTCAATTAAAGCATGTCGCTTGGCGGGACCCAGGGGAAGAGCCTTCTCTATGGCGGCCCCGGCCCTCTGGAACCAATTCCCCCCAAAGATTAGAATTGCCCCCACCCTCCTTGCCTTTCGTAAGCTGCTTAAAACCCATCTCTGCCGTCAGGCATGGGGGAATTGAGACCCTCTTCCTTACAATTCTATGCATGGTATGTATGTGTTCTGATTCAGCCTGAGGCTCCTCAGGGACCGGCTGGATCTCTGCCGGATCCATGCCCAGAGGAGGAGGACAGTGAACAGGAGGGAGAGGATCAGACAGACGGGGGAGAGGAACGTCAGGAAGAGGAGGAGGGAGAGCAGCCTGAGACCCCCGGGGGGGGGGGCTTTCCCCAGCTAGTAGCCTGGGTTCATTGGATGAAGACGCACAGGCTATAATAGACATGAGGCAGCGCCGTGCAGCTCAAAGAAGGGACCAATTAGAAAGGTATTTACATCCCTGAATTGGCAACAGCTGGGTTTGGGTGTGGTTCTCCTCAGCAGGGTTGAAAAGGCAGGCCCACCCTTACAGTCTTGTGGAGAGTTATCAACTGGGAGTCCTGTGACCTTGCTTCGATTCTTGGCGTCTCTGATCCTGGCTTGTGGCCTAGAAGTCTGGAAGACTTGGGGGAGGCGTGGGTTTTATTATCTCCAGCGTTGTTTTTGCCAGCAAGATTATTGCCTGGCCTTCGTGAAACCTCTGTGAAGCTTCAGAGTGTTCCTGTCTGTAAGAACAGTTTTTGTTACCTGTGTTTGCTTGGAATTATATAAACTGCCCTTGCTTTTTACCAGTGTGTCTGAATACTCTTTTTAGTTGGTGTTGGCTTTTGGGTGGACCCAGACAGAATAGTATGTATGTATGTTTGGGTTTTTTTTAATATTAATGGGCTTTTAATTATTTCTAACATCAGACTACTATTGTACACTGCTTTATTGTTGCTGTTAACCGCCCCGAGTCTCCAGAGAGGGGCGGCATACAAATCCAATAAATAAATGAATAAATAAATAGATGCATTGATAAATGTCAACTTTCTCTGGTAAACATGACAAAATGAACTAATTCTACTTTATTGTAAGGCTACATTAATAGAAACTGGCAATCTGCAGACACAAATTTCACTACTTGGTCCATTAAAGTGGGTCTTTCTTAAGTTTCTCTGACATAAAGCGACTGCAGGCTCCTGCTTCTCTTGTCTGATTGCTTCCTAGGCAGCATCTCCTCCTCTTTCCCCCCAAGATCTTTCATACATTCCATTACAATAAAGCAGGAGATGAAAGAAAAAGGCACAATCTGAAAAAGACCGAAGAAATTGCTGTTGATCCTTTTGAAGAAAAGGTGAAAATATTAGCCTGTGTAAAACCAGGGCCGTGTATTACATTCATATTCAATGTATTGACCTCCATACAATTTTAGATATACTCCTAATTAATATTAACTACTTTTAACGAACCATTAAAACCATCCAATTAATTACATAATTTAAGTCCCTGTAGATGTTTTCAAGTCACCATTTCCATTGCTCACTACGTTGGCTAGGGATACTGAGAATTGCACGTAAGCAACATCTAGAAGGTAATGTTATCTGAGGTTTGGTTTTTGGCATCATCAAAATAGAGTAAAGACCAAATTATTTTAAACCGGTGAGAACAGATTGGAAACAATTAAGCAGCAAATAAGCTTGAAAATCACACTTCCTCCCCAAAGTAAATATTTTAAAGTCAATAACCAGAACAGATGACATTTTCATAAAATTCTTGTATGCTTATTATTAACTCGGGGCATTTTATGAGTACAGTAATTGTAATATGAATTGGACTAATCTTAGTTTTGCCTAATAAACTAAACAATTATGTATACTGTAGTAAGCAAACAGCACCACCTACCGGCTTGCTCTAAAACAAATGAAGACAAAAAAAACCCGGTCTTTAGATCTGTTATTTGATAATACAGTAGTCCCTCGCTATACCGTGCTTCACCTACTGCGGCTTCACTTCATCACGGGTTTTCAAGAAATATTAATGAGAAAAATCATTTGCGGATCTTCGCTGGTTCGCGGGTTTTTGAGGAAGTTGATCGGCAGATTTAAACAGCCCGCCGAACTCGATCGGCAGGTTTTTTTAAAAAAAAATATCTAAAATTGTAAATACTGTATTTAAATACTGTATCTAAAATAAATACTATGTGGGAAGGGTTTATAAGCACTCAAAACAATGAAAACTTACCAAACAATTACAATATAAATACTTAAATAAGTACTATCAGTCGATAAATTCCCCATCGCGGATTTCACCTATCGCGGCTGGGTCTGGAACATAACACCAGCGATAGGTGAGGGACTACTGTACTATTTAGTTTAATGCATTACTTTGGTATACTTAAATAAACCTGAAATCTTCTACACTATTTACACTTGTCTATTATAGTTTTGATATTCTCACAAATCAATTCACAAGGTAGTTTGAATGCTTGTTAGGAACAATATCTTCTTCCTTGAGAAAAACAATTTTGATTTACACAAATTTGTTTACCTCAGATATCTATGCAGATGTTACTTTTAGAGAGAAAAATGAGCTATGAATTCTGAAGCCTTTCTCTGCTGACCCAAAATAGCATCAAGATTCATTAAGTCCTGAAGGAAATTGGAAATATGGTCAAGATATGATTTACTATATTTTATATTATAATTGCAGTTTTACTTGTTTTTAGGAGGTATTTTTAAAAGCCTTAAAAATTAGTCATGAAGAAAAAAGGTTGCAAATTTGATCTTATTGAGCTTGTTTAATAATACAGTGATCCCCCGATTATCGTGAGGGTTCCGTTCCAAGACCCCTTGAGATAATCGTAAACTCGCGATGTAGCGGCACGGAAGTAAAAACACCATCTGCGCATGCGCGTCCTGTTTTCCATGGCCGCACATGCGCAGATGGTGGAGTTTGCATGTGGGCGGCGGGGAAGACCCCTTCGGCCGCCCAACAGCTGATCTGCTCCGCAGCGCGGCAGCAGCGAGGAGCCGAAGATGGGGTTTCCCCGTTGCCTAGGCAACGGGGAAACCCCAAGATCGCTTGCCGCTTGCCCGTTCGCCCGCCCACCCGGCTCCTCGCTGCTGCGGCGCTGCAAGCGAGCAGCCGGGCGGGCGGGCGAACGGGCAAGCGGCAAGCGATCTTGGGGTTTCCCCTTTGCCTGGGCAACGGGGAAACCCCAAGATCGCTTGCCGCTTGCCCGTTCGCCCGCCCGCCCGGCTGCTCGCTTGCAGCAGCTGAGTCCTGAAGCCAGACGGCAAAGGCGAACTTCCGCGTTTGGCTTCGGGACTCAGCTGGGAAGCGGCGCTGGGGTCTTACTGGCCGCCCACGCAAAGGGGAAACCCCGGGGGAAGACCCAGGGAAGCCGCCCAGCAGCTGATCTGCCCAGGGAACGCAAACTCCACCATCTACGCATGCGTGGCCATAGAAAAAAGGGGCGCGCATGTGCAGATGGTGTTTTTACTTCTGGGTGGAAAAATCGCGATATAGCGATTAGCAATGATCGAGAGCGCGAAACTCGGGGGATCACTGTATATATTACTTTTTATTTAAAAAGTATTTCTGTATAAAAGAGTATATTTATTTTCATTTTACTTCTCTTGTATACTGAATGTGCATGTTTTAAAATTCAAGCAGACTTTTGTTCCAAAAGTTGTTACTTACATGATAGATAAAATACATAATAGAAAATTCTAATAAATAATAGAAGCTCCTGTGCTCAACATAACCATAGTGGTTTGTTTTATACTAAAAAGTAGAAGAATCTTCTGTTCTTTGGGGGGGGGGGGTGAATCCAATGTTTTCAGTTCTACACACAGAAAAATACTTATCACTTTTGGATAACAGTTTATGCATTTGATGTAGTCAGTGAAAGCCTGTGCCACAACAGATATATTTCATAAGGTTTATTGTATCATTAGGTGCTAAGAATGATCCCACCTAATAAATGTTTAAGCAAAAGTGTTTTAATCTTATATTGCTAATATACTTGTTTTCTTGGCCTCTGTGATCAGGATCATAGTCTATTCTTGAGTCATTTATCTGCTTAAGTCACCTCTAACTTTGAATGAATGAATTCTTTGTTATAGCCAAAGGCCTAGAAGAAATAAACTCCAGACAGTAATCCAATACTGAGTTACATAATAAATAATACAGTGTGAAACAAACAGATTGTAAGATAAAAGCTGTAGCTGGAGAGGGAGCCGGTTTTGATAGTATACTCTTACTATTTATTGCTGTACTCTACATGCTGCATACAGAATTTGGCTGTGTATAACATTGAGAAATTAATCTGAGTGCCCTTGAAAGTTTATTAAATGGACCATAATTATAATTATGTGGATCCCTTTAGAATTAACATTATTTCATTTATTTATTCATTTAAAAGATTTATATGACCACCAGGGGTGGTCAGCAGCCGGTACAGTTGGGAACCCCGTTCCGGTAGTGGAAATGAAGCTGCACACGCAGCTCCAGCTGAGCGGCGGGACCACCGTCTTTTAAAAAATATATATTTTTTAATTTTTTTATTTTTTAATCAGCTGCACATGCGCTGGGAGTTCAGTTCAGTGGACTTCCTCCATTGAGGACTGCTGCAATGGAGGAAGTCCAGGCTGACCTAGACAGTGGATCCCCCACTTCTCCAGTCTGCCAAAAGCGGAGCCAAAGGTGCAGTGGAAGTTTTGGTAGCCCAATTAGCTCTGAGTTCAATGTCTTGAAGGAAAACTACTGTAATGCTCTCTACATGGGGCTACCTTTGAAAAGTGTTCGGAAACTTCAGATCGTGCAGAATGCAGTTGTGAGAGCTATCATGAGCTTTCCTAAATATGCCCATGTCACACCAACACTCCGCAGTCTGCATTGGTTGCCGATCAGTTTCCGGTCACAATTCAAAGTGTTGGTTATGACCTATAAAGCCCTTCATGGCACCGGACCAGAATATCTCCGGGACCGCCTTCTGCCGCACGAATCCCAGCGACCAGTTAGGTCCCACAGAGTTGGCCTTCTCCGGGTCCCGTCAACTAAACAATGTCGTTTGGCGGGACCCAGGGGAAGAGCCTTCTCTCTGGCGGCCCCGACCCTTTGGAACCAACTCCCCCCAGATATCAGAGTTGCCCCCACCCTCCTAGCCTTTCGTAAGCTCCTTAAAACCCACCTCTGTCGTCAGGCATGGGGGAATTGACATTTTCCCTCCCCCTAGGCTTATAAAATGTATGTATGGTATGCTAGTATGTATGATTGGTTTCTAAATTGGGGTTTTTAAAATTAACTTAAATATTAGATTTGTTTACATTGTACTATTATTTCTGTGAGCCGCCCCGAGTCTGCGGAGAGGGGCGGCATACAAATCTGATTAAATAAATAAATAAATAAATAAATAAATAAATAAAACAGAAAAGAGGAAAAAGCAGTTCAAGCACCTTGCCCCATGGAAGCCTGGAGGGAGGTGGGTGGTGGCTTGGAGAAGCTGGGCCTGCTTTCCTCCATCTACAGTCCAGGCCCTTCGCGGGGCAGCAAGCTCTCCTGGCGAGGCTAAAATTAGTGCGGTGCATCCCGGTGCAGCTGTCCCGACTGGTCTTGTGCCGCCTGGCCGCCCTGAGAGCGAGCGGGATCACCGCAGACCAGGGCAGGCAAGCGCTGGGGAGCTCACAGAAGCCGGGTTGTGACACAGCTGGGCCAGCTGGTGGGGACTCTGGAGAAAACAGCAACCCTGTGGATACCACCACCTTGTGCATAACGCCTGCTGCCTGTTCCACCCAGCTACCTTCGACCACTCGAGAGGCTCCAAATGCGCGGATCATTGCCAGATGCCTGACCGCACATTCAGAGCTTTTTGCCTGGTGGCCGAAGCTGTCTGTTCTATTTAAACCTTCCTGACGTCGGGAGGCAGGAGTAGCAGCAGCAGCGGCAGCTCTAATAGTGATGTGCAAGCTAGGAAAGAACATCAGAAGGCCTGTGTAATGTTCTAATGTACAGAAGTTATGGTTAAATGTGTGGCAGAAACTGGACTCTGGGTATGTTTTTCCTATCCCAGTAAATGTGGTTGAATGTGTATAATTTTAGAAGATCTGTGCGTACATGTGTGTGTGTGTGTGCAAATATAATAGATAATATATATTTTTGAGTGCCTGTGTGTAATACATATATGGCATATATGCATATAGAATTAAATAGTATATTTAGATGTTCAATAATAGTAAATATCTTGAATCTCTTTGAGGCTGTCCATCAATCCAATGGTTGAACTCTAAAATTGCCAATTCACACAATCTCTATTTGGCTTGGTTTGAGAATCAGTGGTAGAAGTCATTTAGTCATGGAATTCACTGAGTGGTTTTGGTCTAATTACTGTCTATTAATCCAAAGTACCTTAAAATGTTTTGAAAGAGATATACCGCCTATATTACATGCTGAAATGTTTCACAGAAGCCTTCTCAGTTGTATTTGGATCATAAAAACTTTCTTTATAGAGAAATATATAACTATATATATATATCTATATATCTAACAATTTGTAGAGTTTGTACTTTATTTATTTATTATTGAATTTATATGCTATAATTTATATTTATAGAAACTGTGGCATTGTCTATTGCTGTCTTTAGGTCAGTATTTAGGGAAATATAGCTATGACACTTTTAATGATCTCTTTTTATTATTTCTCACATGCAGCAGTGGGTTGCTCCTGGTTCGGCCCAGTTCTTAGAATGCGTAGTACCGGTGGTGGAAGCCTGCACCTACCCGCCCAGAATGCTTTTGCGCATGGGCAGAAGCGTCTCATAAGTCCACATATGAATCAGTAGTAAAGGGCTATAGAACCCACTGCACATGCTGGTGGGATGAATTCTTGGAATAGTGTAAAGCTTTATTCTGACTGTTAGAAGTCAGTTCCATATTTTGTTTGGGTCCATATATAATAATAAGTCATAATATAATTTGTTTGGGTTTTGCTTACAATAATAAGCTATTTCATATTGCATTTTCTTTAATAAGCCGCAGTCAAAGCAACTTTGGAGTACCACCATATGTGAACTTTGCCTTTCACATAATTTTATCTATCAAGGTATAATCCTGTTTTACACAGGAATTAAAATTAAAGAATCTATTACCGTGGTGGCAAACCTTTTTTAGTTCGTGCACCAAAAGTGTGTGTGTGTGTGTGTGTGCTAGCATGTGTGCATGTGCCCACACCTCTTCCCTCCCCTCCATGCATGTGCACACCCCCTGCGCTTCCCCTGCGCATGTGTACAATTATCCCCACGCATTCTCACTGAAGCCTGTGACGTAAAAAACAGCCAAACGGGCAGACCAGAAGTTCAGAAAAATGTACTTCTCGTTTGCCGTTGTGCTGTTTTTGCACTCTGGAAGGGTCAGGGAAGCTTTCTTAAGCCCCGGAATGCAAAAAAACAGCATAACGGGCAAAACGGAAGTTCAGAAAATGCATTTCCAGTTTGCTGTTGAGCTGTTTTTTCAATCTGAGACTTCAGGGAAGCTTCCCTGAAGCCTCCAGAGGGCAAACCGGCCTTTCGCAAGGCTGAAAATCAGGTGGCCAGCATGCAGCTGACATAGGGCAATGCCTTGTGTGCCCTCCGATATGGCTCCGCATGCGACCTGTGGCATGCATGCCATAGATTTGCCATCAAGGCTCTACTACCTTCTTTGATAATTGATTCTTATGATTAGAAAGGTTTTCCTAATATTTAATATGAACTGATTTTAGGCCAGTGCTGTGAGAACAGATTTTAACTTTCTTCAGGTTAAAAGTGCGATCATATACCTTTCCTGATATTTCATCTAATCCAATTTGTATTCTTGTTGTTGTTTCAGTCCTACCAGAATTTCTGACCACACTGAAAAATATTTGAGAATGAGATCAACTCCTAACTAATTAGAAAATCTTTATCGGATTAAGAAGGATAAATTTTTAAATGTTTGTTTCAGTGAAATTATTTCTGGTTGGCATGATGGCTGTAATATTGTACCTCATACAGCAGCGTCTATATCTTTATATAAATGATTTATTTATTTTATTTGTTGAACATATGTCTTGTCTTTTTTCCAGGAGCAACATATAGCTTACAAAGAGAAATCCATCTGTCCTGTGAGCTAGATTGCGATTGGCTCTAAGTCACCACTAAGTTTCCATAACTAAGAGTAGACTTAAACCTAGACCTTACTATTCCTACTTCAGTCTCTTAAATACTATTTCAAACATTGATTCCTGGTGGTTCCATTTGAATTTCCACTTTAGGACCGTGTCCAGGCTACCCATAGAATATACTTTCCATAGGATTAAATTTTCAACTATCTTGAATCTTATTCTTTCTAGGATCCTGCTGAATTTCAGTTATATAAAGATCTTTCTGCCATTCAATAAGACCTTCTATCATATTGACTTCATGAGTCCTGCTTGGGACCAACATACCATCAGCTTTTTCATGGCTCAGAAACGTTTTACACTTTATAATAATTGTTCTTATAATGATGCTATTTGTTCAGCTGACTATGAGATGGTGCCAATTACTCATTCTTCTCACAATGCACTTTTGGAATACCTTTGCCTTCCATGGAAACTTTTTGTCTCTTTTCTTTGATGGGCAGGATTCACCAATAAGACTATTGATCTTTATTTGTTCTTATTTCCATTGGACTTACAGTGGGATACAAATTTAAGTTTGGCTCAAATAAAAAAATGCTGGTTGATGATGTCACATAAGTTATTTAGAACTTCTTTGCAAAGTTGCTTAAAGTTTTTAGGTTATTGGAATTAATCCACTCAGGTCACCTCAGAGAGCCATTGTTCATATAAATAAACAGAGTAACATCATTCTTTGTCCGTGATGCAACTGACCTTGCAAATTTTAGGACATATATATTCAGCATTTTTGTAGCAAAACATCCTGTCCGGGAAGATAACAAAACCTCCATACATCTAAACAAATCAGTCACATGTAAAAATATATGTACGATAACTCTATCATTGTTAGATCTGGCATTGCAGTCCAGCAATGAGCCAGTGCATATATTTCTGCATGTCAGAATTAAATCAGGATCCCTGTTGCAAACTTTTCTCCATCCTTAGAAGGAACTCTCTATGTTTTTTAAAAATTCACTTCTCTTTTGTCTCAAGATCATTTTGAATTTTCTTTCTGTCTTATAGAGTATTAACGTCAATTGGGATCATCTACTAATTATATAAATCCCTCCTATTTCTTCATCCAACTCATTAACATTAATAAAAATAGTCCAGGGCTAGGCTTTGTGGTATCCATGTCTTACCTCCATATGAGAAATGAAAATTCAGTTTCAAGAATGATTTTAAATAACCGGTAGCTCCATATTACAGATGTGTGAATCAGCTGATACTTGCTAATCAAACGGCCACAGAGTAGCTGATGCATTCTTTGCTAGTAAAGATACATTTATTTCTACTGCTACCTGGTAAAAAAATAAATTAGTGTTGAAAGTTTTGTTCTTAGTAAATCCACACTTTCAGTATTTTCCAAATTATTTTCAAGTCTCTTAACATTAATTGCTTTAAAATCAAAATCTTCCTAGGTATCAGGCTGGCTGGTCTGCAGTTCCTTTTTTTCTATAAGGAGACTGCTTTCCTTCTTTTAGTCATCTGTTATTTCACCTGGTTTAGAGAGTTTTGGCCAGATCTTCAGCAATTTCCTTTTGTTCCCTAGGATGCAATCCATCTGGCCCTGGAGATTTGAACTCATTCAAGGTCAGTATCTGGCTAATATTTCTCACAAGCTTGAACTGGAAACCTGTTCGTTCCTTCCTCGGCTTCTTCATAATTCCCTGGTGGAACACATGACTGAGCTAAAATAGTAATTGAATAGTTCTGCTTTTGTTATCTGTTATCATTTGCCATCTTCAGTTAGCAGCTGGCGTACTATTTTTCCCTCTTTCTTTTATTTTAAACATACCCAAAGAATCTTTTTTTTGTTATTCATGAGATCATTTACTAATTCAGCTTATTGTGAGCTTTTGCTTTCCTGATACATTCTCTGCAAATTTTGGCTACCTATATGTAGTATTCTTTAGTGATCTAGTAGCTTTCTGTCCTTTTTTCCTTTAAATGCCACTTATCACATGTCTCGGTTGTTGTAGAATGAAAACAGCTCACTTACTTTTGCTAAGGGTGTATCATTACAAGAGAGTTCCACCTTGTCAGCAGCTTGGTGCTCAGGGGAATAAGTTGGGTTCAGTTTGCTGGCACCCTTATTTTCAGTTCATTACCAACAGAATACATCCCATGCAGGCAATTAAGGTCATGTGAAGGAGGAACCCTCAAGAATCAGTGATCTCACGGCTCCAATTGTCTGGTGCAGGACGGCCTCTTCCCATCCAGCCAATGGGCTCTGAAACTCTGTGGCTCTTAGGGTGTAATTGACGATCTCATTTTTAAATTAGAAGATAATATTATAAATTAGACAAGAAAATATTAACTTTGTGGAAAACTGTCCACCAGTGTACCAGCGGGGTAGGTGAACATTCCCATTGGTAAGGAAAGATTTTAAATAGGGAGAACTTCAGGCAACAACCTTTCCTCCTATTTGCAAATGAGGCGAGGGAACATGTGACTGCAGAGCCAGTTAAATAGGAAACTGTATTCTTATATGTATGTATCTCTCTGCATGCATGTGTTTGTATGTATATACAGTAGTACCTCTAGATACGAGCTGCTCCACATGCGTGTATTCCAAGTTACGAGCTGAGACGCGAGCAAAATTTCTGTTCGACACCCGAGCTCAAATTCGTGATACGAGCCGTGGTGCAAGAATTCCATTTTTTCCAGTTATCTCAGGGCGAAAAGCCAAATCTAAATGCATTGGTTCGAGATACGAATTGATCGACATACGAGGTCGGCTCTGGCACGAATTAAACTCGTATGTCAAGGTACCACTGTATAGAGAAATCTGCATTGAGAAGCATTCTGGGAGATTGTTTCCTTTCCCTGACCAATAAATATGAATTTTCTCATTCCATTGATTGCTTTCCTTGAGATTTGACTCTCTTGTAAACACAGGAGCAGTGCTGATCTAAGTATATTTATTCTGAACGAAGATCCAATTTAGATTTAGATAGACAAGATTTAACAGGGATATATCTTAAGTACGTGTCTATAGAAACAAAAACTTAATTATGATAGAGAACATCAGATGGAAGAAACATTCCAGTTTTCCAAATAGGATGTTTGAAGTGGTGAATCTCACTTGTTTGCATCTATAAAACCCTAGTTCCATTTAAAAAACATTCACATCTGCTAACACCCTTAAGAGGAAGGAGAAAAAGCTATTTAGATTTTATCATCTAGTCAGGACTCCAACCAGGAGAAGAGCCCTGCACTCTTCATAGCTCTCAGCTGAAGAAAGCTGTCAGCCCTCATGTACGTGACAGCTCCTGACCTCTATTATGCATGAATTCTCATTTTTAGAGTGCTACACTTCTGCCTCTGGGGCCTGGAAATCAGGTGATTTCCAGAACTAGTATGGCAAAAGTTCTAGTAGTAAAGTCAAAATTAAGCAATGCAAAACTGAACAGAATGCCAAACATACTGAGAGCAGTAATTGGTGGTAGTCTTTCCCACTGGTAGATCACAGTAGGTGGTAGAAAAAAGGAAAGCACAGAAAGAATATCTGCTGGTTGTGCTACTGAGAAACAGCAAAAGTAGGCTTTACAACATTTGGTAGATTTTTACCAAATGTCTACTTTGCTGTAGACATGATAATAGTAGAATAAGAATTGTTATTGAATTTTACTGTTTTCCCCCCTTCTGTTAGGTTATATTTTTTTCAGTTTTTAATAAATATTCTTAATAAATATTCCTATTTCGTTTTGATTATTTTTAATTCCCTTTGTTTTCCCCAAATTCCCAATGTCTTTGGTAAAGTTGGCTACCCCTTAAGCGAACCTAAAATGAAACATTGAGCTTTTCCCATCGTAATCAATTCCTTGCTAGATTTTATGAACCAGCCCTCGGTCCCATCTGGGAAAAACAGGAGCCATTGTCGACTAACCATGAAATATCAGGTGCCAACAGTTTCTAAAATTTCCATTTTGGTATGCTGTTAATTAATTTGGAACTTGAAGCATGCAAAGCTTCAAAATGATAAATGTCAGATATATGAACTATTAGTGTTGAACAATTACACAGAAGATAAAATTCCTTGAACCTCGTATAGAATTTGTGATTCTTAAAGTAACAGTGATAGTTTGCCAGTTTTGGAATTGATGTCTTTTGCTCTGTTAGTTCACATTGTACTTGCTATTTTCTTCCACATTCACCACCAACTGGCTTTAATTTTGATTGTCTAAAGCTAGCTTTCCTGGCCTTTAAGATAATGTTAGGAATCTGTAGGAATGGAAAGTTATATACTGGAAAGAAGCATAAAACATTCCTTCAAATGTCATTGGGAAATATATATGGCACTGTCCCACATAGTGAAGCCGTTTAATCCATAGCCAGAATGGTTTATTCCTTTATTTAAAATCTTTTATGTTTGATTATTGAATATAATTGAGAAATACAGTCTCCGAGGTATTGAAGGCAAACCAGTTATACTTGGGAACAGATGTAAAAGAGAAATAACTTTTTGTTTGGTTTTTTTTTTTAGAAAGAATAAATGATTGCTAAGGTAAATGAATTAATGGATCTGGCTAAAGGCCAGCATTTCCTCTAATTAGGATGTTCCTCTAAATAGGAATGTTATCTTTTTTTCTTCCTCTGCAGGGAAAAGTAGAAGTAGAGGCTGGGAAAGAAGGAATGAAGTTTGAAGCTGGTGCTTTCTCTTACTATGGAGTGATGGCTCTCACAGCCTCACCAGGTAATTTTTCACCACCTCCATCTGAAACTGCTGTTAAGAGAGATGATGGCATACTACACTGCTCAAAAAAGTAAAGGGAACACTCAAGTAACACGTCCTAGATCTGAATGAATGAAATATAATCATTGAATACTTTGTTCTGTACAAAGTTGAATGTGCACAACAGCATGTGAAGTTGATGGTCAATCAGTGTTGCTTCCTAAGTGGACAGTTTGATTGTGTTGTTTAAGTGTTCCCTTTATGATTTTGAGCAGTGTATATTAGCTTAAGTCACTCAACCTGGAAGAAACTTCTTAAACTTTTTAAACTAAATCATATGAATTAATATTTATTGGCAAGAAAATAGCATAGTATCCAGAAGTGCTATTTTAGTGAAAATCAGAAAATAAAATAATTGCTTCTGCTACAAAGATTCTTACAGAGTTACACCCAGTTATCTTTTTCATAGCAGATTGAAAGATAGAATCTTATTTAGCTGATGTTTGCAAATAAATAAATAAACAAACAAACAAACAAATGCCAGTCTTATTCAACAAGGATCAAAATTGTTCAGCAATAATAATTTTGATCCTCTCACTTCTAGTAGATTTTTTAAAACCTAAATTTTGGGGAGTCATGGAGAGAGTATGTTATCAATTCATAGCAATTCCTCTATCACAAGGATTATTTATATCACTTTCTGTATTTAAGTACAGTTTTCTACCTGTATCCCTGTACACATGTTGGGGAGGCATAAGAGACTGTTTTTATCCTGAAGTATTCTGGTATAGCTGTTTCAGTGGAGAAAGACATTATAGTCTTGCAGTTGGTTAAGATAAACCTATAGAGATTTATTTTTTAAATCTTTTTAGAGCTAGATTTCCAGCTCTCCAATGAGACACAACACAATTTATTTTTGTTATATCAGATCAGGAATAAATGACAACTTGGGTCAAGCTCTGATTTTTCTCTTTGGCTTCATCTTGTGCTATTGTTTTATTGGGAAACCATTCTTGGTGCTTTTGTTAGCCATATGTTCGGTTTTAGAAGTACAGTGTTCCCTCGATTTTCGCGGGGGATGCGTTCCGAGACCACCCGCGAAAGTCGAATTTCCGCAAAGTAGAGATGCGGAAGTAAATACACCATTTTTGGCTAAGACTTAAGACTTTAAACCCCCAAATTACCATTTCCCATTCCCTTAACAACAATTTACTTACCATTTTTACTGGTACTCACCATTGAATAAGACACATAGTGATCCTGATATTTATAAACATAATTATTTATTAACAATAATTAATTTTTTTGTTATTTATTTGCAAAAATTATTAGTTTGGCGATGACATATGATGTCATCGGGCGGGAAAAACCGTGGTATAGGAAAAAAACCCGTGAAGTATTTTTTAATTAATATTTTTTGAAAAACCGTGGTATAGGCTATTTGTGAAGTTCAAACCCGCGAAAATCGAGGGAACACTGTATTTGTTAGCACATATTGGCATTGTCCTGTTCTCCTACTTTTCTTTGAATACCTACTTTTGAAGGAACAAATTCCTTTTCCAGATACTTGATCACTTCCTTTGTTGGACTGACTCCTCTTCTTTTACAGCAAGAAGGTGAAAGAAATTGCATGTTGGATTTCTGTATGGGTTGATTTTATGGAAGTAACACTCTCCCCTCCCTGTCTTCCTCCCTGTCTCCCTCCCTCTCCCTCCCTCCTCTATCTTTCTCATTTGCTACAATAACTTCCTTCAAGCTGGCTTGCCTTCATTTACCTTCATTTCTGTTATAATTTAGAATTCCTGGATTAGGATTAAAAGAGTATGTAGGTGCCTCACTTGTTGACAGCAAAAATTATACAGAAATAACACTATTTTGTATTTGAAAAAAGATAGCAAAATGATTTCTTACATTTTTTGCCAGGCTTGGTTTTTTATGGCCTGTTTGAATAAGAGCTGAGCTGTGATTATTACTTGTATTATAACACAAATACAAAATGCATATGTTTATGTTTATGGGGCAGATACTTCCTTTAAACAGCTTATGATGATATCTTTTGTTGCATATCTCTAATGTCTGTTGTTAGTAAGATTATTCTAAATATATTAACAACTGTATTTTCCAATTCAGAGAATTTTGAACTAAAAAAAGTAACTAAGAAAAAAGCATGTATTGCTTGACATCTGATTTCCTAAATGTTATTATGTTTTATTTTCCAATCAGTTTTTAATTGTTCTCTTTATGTCTTTCACTTATATTTGAATTGTACTTGATTTCTTCACCATGACAAAACTGATTATTTCTTTAAAGATATTAATAAATTCTCTGATTTTAGTCTCATCTCTTTTCCCATTCTCTAGTTCCTTTATCCTTGTCTCGTACCTTTGTTGTCAGCAGAACAGATATACTAGCCCCAGGCAGTCCAGGTAAATATGCTTGCTTCTTTTGTACCTCTGTTGTAAATTGCACTTACCCTGTAACTAATTAGCAACAGTTTTATCTACTGCATAGCATCTTTTTTAAAAAGAAAGGGTTTGGGTCCAACCCGGTGGGTGGGGTGCCTTGAATTTTTATTTTTGATTGGATAATAACAATGGATATTAAAACAAAAAGGAATTGTGTCTTAACATTTGTTGGAACACAGAAACGTCTACCATTTTCTTTAAAAATATCGCCAAGAACTAACCATATTTTTGAAATACAAGTTATTCTATTGCTATGGATTAGTGTAAACTCCTATATATGAGAATATAATATTAATTCTTCTAAAAGCTCTAGGAAGAGTAGGAAATTGACTCCACGCAGTCTTGTACTCAGTGGTGTTTTTCCATGTGGAACGAAGCAAGAAAAATGAGACGAGTCATTTAAAACCATCTATATGTTGTCCCTTTTAGGTAATTTCATTCAGAAGATGTCATGGATGAACTGCTATATTCCTTGAACCAGATTGCAGTCTATCACAGTCTCTAGTTTGCACACCTGATGAGGATCATAGCAGTTTCATTTGCAAGCATTGTCAATACCAATGAACTGAAAATGTAGTAAATTTAATTATTTTGCTGCTATGTGTACTATTTATACGAAAGGCCATAGCTCAATGGTAGAGCTCATGTAGGAGAATATAGTTCAGTCCAATCTAGGTGGGGCTAGAAAATTTCCTGCCTGAAATTCTAAAATACCTAAATAGTGGCAGGTCTGAGCTAGATCAATCAATAGTCTCAGTCTATGTAAACTGTTAAATATGTATTGAAGCAATGTAAATAGTTGAATCTGTGTGAGCGCCTCTGATTGGCTAAGACGTTGACAGTTAGGTTTCGGCGGGAAGTCAAAAAGTATAAAAGGAGCATCTGGCTCTGTGTAAAACCAGTCGCGTTCCTTGCTGAAGTCACTTTCCAATAAGAGCTGAATGAAATAAAGGAACCTTTTGAAACAAGCTGCTTCAGACCTTTCACTGGCGACATTGGACGGTCGAACCTACGATCCCTACCATGGACAACCTGCCTGTCGGAAGAGCTCCTGACTTCTTCGACCCAGAAAAATCCACATGGGACAACTACATATCAAAATTCGATATATTCCTAGAAGCTGCGGGCATGAAGGACGCCGACAGCGACAGGAAGAGAGCCATTTTCCTAAATTATTGCGGCTCCGAAATACTGTATACGATCTCGCCCAGACGCTGACAGACCCATTGCCGGCAAACTCCGTGACTTGGGACACCTTGAAGACCAAGCTCGCCGCCCATTTCAAACCTACCAAGCCGGCCATCGTTTTCCGGCATCAATTCTCCAGAATGAGCCAGCTCGACACCGAATCTATAAACCAATACGCGACCCGTCATAAACAATATACTTTATTTATTTATTTATTTATTTATTTATTTATTATTTGGATTTGTATGCCGCCCCTCTCCGAAGACTTATATTAGTTTGGGTGGGCAAACCTCTTTCATTGCCCAGGTTATTAATTTTAATATATTGTTTCCACTCTATTTCTCTCTTCTCCAATATTTCTTAGCTTCTTGAACTGTTTTCAGCCACTTCCTTGCCTTCTTCCTGTTTCAGTCATGAAGCCCTTAGCCTTCATGAATTTAAATTCACGTAGCTTGTCAATTATCTTAAGTTACCCTCAGTCTGTCCCATGAACTGATGTTGGTTTTTGGATTTCAATTACATTCTTCATATTTTTCTTTTTCCCTCAGCTGAAAATAAGTCACCACCTCGTTCTTGTGGCTTAAATCATTCAGATTCTCTTAATAGAGGAGATCGCATTGATGCCGTGACACCAGCAATAGGGAATAGCAACAATCAGTTGAACTCCTCATTTCTTCAAGTATATGTTCCAGATTACTCGGTCAGAGCAATCTCAGATATTCAATACGTCAAGGTATGAAGGGGGGGAGGGGGGGGAGGATCTTCTATCTTTATTGTAGACTGGGAATATAGTTTGTCTAAACTCTTAAATTGTCAATTAGTTCTGTTGAAAGAGAGGAACAGCATGAGTCTGCAGCATGATCATTGGGCCTTGAAGCAATAGATGAACCTGCAGCATCACTGGTTCTAGAATTGGAGCAGAAAAAAATTATTCTGCCTTGAATATATTATATATATTGTATTCCCTTTGAAGCCCTACATGGCATTGGGCCAGAATACATCCGGAACCGCTTTCTACCGCACAAATCCCAGCGGCCGATAAGGTCCCACAGAGTTGGCCTTCCCCAGGTCCCGTCAACCAAACAATGCCGTTTGGCAGGCCCCAGGGGAAGAGCCTTCTCTGTGGCGGCCCCGGCCCTCTGGAATCAACTCCCCCCAGAGATTAGAACGGCCCCCACCCTCCTTGTCTTTCGCAAATTATTCAAGACCCACCTTTGTCGCCAGGCATGGGGGAGTTAGGATATTCCTTCCCCTAGGCCATTACAAGTTATGTATGGTATGTTTGTGTGTATGTTTGGTTTTTATAATAAGGGTTTTTAGTTGTTTTATTAAATTGGATTGTTACATGTTGTTTTTTATCATTGCTGTTAGCCGCCCCGAGTATGCGGAGAGGGGCGGCATACAAATCCAATAAATAATAATACAGTGATCTCTCGATTAGCGCGGGGGTTACGTTCCAAGACCTCCCGCGCTAACCGATTTCCGCGTTATACTGGATGCGGAAGTAAAACCACCATCTGCGCATGTGCGCCATTTTTTTCATGGCCGCACATGCGCAGATGGTGGAGTTTGCGTGTGGGCGGCGGGGAAGACCAAGGGAAGATTCCTTCAGCCGCCCAACAGCTGATCTGCTCCGCAGCGCGGAAGCAGCGAGGAGCCGAAGATGGGGTAAAGGCAAAGGGGAAACCCCATCTTCGGCTCCTTGCTGCTGCCGCGCTGCGGAGCGGATCAGGTGTTGGGCGGCTGAAGGAACCTTCCCTTGGTCTTCCCGCCAGATCACTTGCCGCTTGCCGCTTGCCAGTCCACGCCCCCCTGGATGAGCGGCCCCGCATGGCCCCAGCGCCGGACTCCGTTGCCGAACGCCGAAACCGGAAGGGGCGAGGTGGGGGAGAACGGGAGGCTCAGCATCCCGTCAGTCGCAGCGCTGGCTGTCAACTTTTCTTTTTAGCACTGGGGAGGCAAGTCAGCTCCTGCCCAGTTTTAAAAAGAAAAGTTGACAGCCAGCGCTGCGGCTGACGGAATGCTGAGCCTCCCGTTCTCCCCCACCTCGCCCCTTCCGGTTTCGGCGGTTTCGCAGCGCTGGCTGTCAACTTTTCTTTTTAGCACTGGGGAGGCAAGTCAGCTCCTGCCCAGTTTTAAAAAGAAAAGTTGACAGCCAGCGATTGTTCCGCTGCCGCCAGCATGGCCTGGCTGGCAGCGGAAGATGTAACCTTCGCAACCTCGGAGAGCTTCCTGGGCATGAAAGCTCACGAAAACCAGGAAGCTCTCTGAGGTTGCGAAGGAGCCCACGATCACTCGGCTGCAAGCGGGAGGAAGGCGAATCCCACGGGGCTGGGCTCGGTTATCCCCTCGGCTCTCCTCCTACCAGCCCCGCCGCGGAAGGCTCCATTCTGTTCCCTGAATGGAGACCGCCGGCCGCTCAATCGGGTGGCAGGAAAGCAAATGTCACGGGGCTGGGCTCGGCTCCCCCAGCCCCGCCGCGGAACGCTCCATTCTGTTCCTTGCCGGCCCGATTGAGCGGCCGGCGGTCTCCATTCAGGGAACAGAATGGAGCCTTCCGCGGCGGGGCTGGTAGGAGGGGAGCCGGGGGGATAACCGAGCCCAGCCCCGTGGGATTCGCCTTCCTCCCGCTTGCAGCCGAGTGATCCTGGGCTCCTTCGCAACCTCAGAGAGCTTCCTGGTTTTCGTGAGCTTTCATGCCCAGGAAGCTCTCCGAGGTTGTGAAGAAGCCCAGGATCACTCGGCTGCCGGCGGCAGGAAAACGAATGTCACGGGGCTGGGCTCGTCTCCCCCCCCATAGCAGCCCCGCCGCGGAACGCTCCATTCTGTTCCCTGCCGGCCCGATTGAGCAGCCGGCGGTCTCCATTCAGGGAACAGAATGGAGCCTTCCGCGGCGGGGCTGGGGGAGCCGAGCCCAGCCCCGTGACATTCGCTTTCCTGCCACCCGTAGCCGAGTGATCCTGGGCTCCTTCGCAACCTCGGAGAGCTTCCTGGGCATGAAAGCTCACGAAAACCAGGAAGCTCTCTGAGGTTGCGAAGGAGCCCACGATCACTCGGCTGCGGGTGGCAGGAAAGCGAATGTCACGGGGCTGGGCTCGGCTCCCCCAGCCCCGCCGCAGAAGGCTCCATTCTGTTCCCTGCCGGCCCGATTGAGCGGCCGGCGGTCTCCATTCAGGGAACAGAATAAAAAAAAATTTATTTTTTAATATTTTATTTTTTTAAATAATATTTTTTGAAAAACCGCGTTGCAGCGTTTCGCGCTAATCGAGAACGCGCAAGTCGAGGGACCACTGTAATGATAATTCTAAATGATCCTAAATTGCTTTGGAATTCAAAATTTGTGGAACAGATACTATGTTGTTTATTTTCAAAAAAGGCAAGTTATGATGTATGAATCTCTTAATGCTAACAGCAGTAGGAGTATCATTATTAGCCTTTTGTAAGCTCCTTAAAACCCACCTCTGTCGTCAGGCATGGGGGAATTGACATGTTCCCTCCCCCTAGGCTTATAAAATTTATGCACGGTATGCTAGTATGTATGATTGGTTTTAATTTGGGGTGTTGTTTTTTTAAAATTAACTTAAATATTAGATTTGTTTTACATTGTATTGTTATTGCTGTGAGCCACCCCGAGTCTGCGGAGAGGGGCGGCATACAAATCTGATTAAACTTAAACTTATTAATTACCGACTTCTCTTTTTTTTGGTATCTTTTAATGTGCTGATATAGATCTCAAGACAGCAATACCAAAATGCCCTAATGGCATCTCGAATGGATAAAACACCTCAGTCCTCGGACAGTGAAACCACTAAAATAGAACTGACTCTTACAGAACTGCATGACGGTTTGCCGGATGAGATGGCAAATCTACTGAACGAACAGAACTGTGTAACTCACAACAAGTCCAACCACAGTATGCATAATGAAGGTACCATTTAGGAATTGTCACACGACGTTCGTCCTCTTTCTCTGCTTTCCATCTTTGTCCCCGGTTCATCAGGACCAGTCCTCCTTCCTTTGCCTTCTCTCCAACTATGACCACCATTAATACGTGCTTATATCCAGTGCTCTGAGACCAAAGACATCCTGGGAGCAGAAGACAATACTGGGACGAAATGGGAGCTCTGATAATGAGAGCACAGAAGGAAAGGAAAGAAAAAAGCAGCAAACACCTAAGCAAAACTTGGCAATGATAAGCCATCTATTTGGGACATATGGCAACGTTATTCCAAGTGGAGCAGAATCAGGTCTATTTTATCCGGTTATATTGGTAATCCTTTCAAATATAAGCTGAAAAGTGAAACCAGCTGTGGTTTATTTTTTTCAAGCAATATCATGAATCTTTAAAAAAAAAAAATTGCAGTGGTAAATATTACAGGATATTTATTCCCAGTTAAACTCTACTGTATTGTTTGTGACTTTGTTCCATGATCCCATCTTTCATTTAATGTTTTTTCCCCTTAAGTAAAATGACAAAGTATCGTCATTTGTAGAATGTATTGGTTGGGGAAAAATGTGAATGATCCTTTAAGAACATCACACAGATTGCTCCTGAGACTGGACAAAAGTGGTCCCTTAATCCTTCTGAGGTCTGCATGAGGACATGTCATTTAAGAGGCCGTATTTTTGAGTCCAGGAATAGTGGACTATGTGGACACCATATGAAAAAAGGAGGATTTGTGTCCTGGAAAATTGCACATAGTATTTTATTTATTTGGGAGATAAGTGGTGATTTTTGCTGCTTCTCCTTTGCTGAGTGCATGTCTAAACTTTGGAGTATTTTCAGAATCTATGTATTGTCAGTCATGCCACCCTTTACTTCCAACAAAGAACTTGTTGTAAAAGGTATATTAAGAGAGCTGACTTTTTTTGTTATTTAAAAATGCTGCTATGCTGATAGCCAAAGTCAATCCTCCCAAAGGCTCTGTTCTTAGAAGATTCATGCCCATGTAGATGCTGCTGGCCCAGCCTGTTCTCTTAGATTTTAAAATTCCTTTTAAGATAAAGTCAGTATGTGTTAGAGGTGTCTAGGCTAGAAGGCAGGAAGAAGGGAAATGGGATATGTTTCAACAACTGGGAGAGAAATTGTATTTTTCCACACATTCCTTCTTTAGAAGTTCTCTTTTTAACCTCCAGTTCTTAATCAGCTGTTCAGAATTTTTTTTAAAGAACTCTTGGTCCTGAAAAATGAAAAGGCAAATTACTTTAGGATGTTCCCTGAAAAACGTGGTCCACCTCAGGAAGTTGCAATTTATTTTGTGGCATCCGGGGAGCATTCCACAAGGAATAAAAGGTTCTATTCTGCAGAATAGCATTCAGGGGTAACCTCCAGTGTGTGTTAGCTATGATGACCTCCTGAGTTTTAATTATTTCCCCCCCCCTTTTCATGCTGGAACCCTGAATTTACAGGGATACTTTGCAGATGTGTTGGCTATTTGCAGATGTGAGATGGACCTTATGTAAATTCTCTCTGGCTCTGCTTGTGCAAATATGTTAACCCCAAACAGTTGTGTGCCTAAATGAAATTTATTTTATTTTAGTTGTGGTTCTTATTTTGCAGTTTAATCTGCAAATATGAAAGAGCTGTTTTTTTCATTGTTGACCACAAGACTTTTTGAGTTCCCATGAAGCACAATGCAGATTTCTCCATTACAGTATGCCATTGAGTAGGATTGACAGTTTGAAACTTTCCTTTTATTAGTATAATATTTTAACCTATTAATTTTTTTTAAGGCTTGTCATGAAATGCAGACAAACTTCTTTAGAAGCTGCAAATGCTATGCCCTTGCATATTGAATTCAAACGTAATGTGCTGTTGAAAAATGATGCATTATAATTTGGCCTGTTATGACAAAGATAGATTCTTAACTGCTTTTGTTTGTATTTCATGTACCTCTTTTCATATTTTGTTCCCCATAACACATACTGTATTGTTCAAATTGATTATATCCAAATGATTATGCTGGTTTGTCATGAAAAGATTTTCTAGAACTTCCTAAATATTTTAAAGGTGTATATCAATCTTTTGTAATTATTTCAAATCAGTATATATAGTTGAATGACTAAGTATTTCAGTCCAGAACCTAGATTTTAAGAGTGACCTCCTTTCCTTAAAAAAAAATGGAGCATGGCAGAATAGTAGCAGGCCATGTGTATTATTTAGGCTTCCCAGCCAATGGCAAGCTAAAGGTGCTCTCAGTTCAAAAGAAGAGGTAATGTTTTAGAAGTTGACATCTTTATAGCTACTCTGTCAATATCTGCATCACAGTTGGACTTTAGTTTCTGATGAGTGGTCTCCTTTCCTGTTCAAACTTTGAGATTTCATCATGTATTAAAATGTAATGTCTAAAATTAACATCCACTGGATTATATGAATTTACTTTAAGAATATTACTGAATTTACTTAAATTCTGCTTTTCATGTATTATGGCAATCATTTTATCCATTTTTTAAACTCTCCAAATATATTTTGGCAAGTAATGTGACTTTCAGTCACTTTAGAATGTAATGTTTGGAGCCTTTCCCATTCCAATACCACAAGGCATGGAAAATTTGAAATCTGAGTCTTCAGATTTTTACAGAAATCTTCCTGGTCTCTTTGTCCCAGCTGCTCATGTTGTTTTCACTGTTTTTTCTTCATCTGCGATGGTCATTAAGCTTTTGTATATGTGTTACAGAAATATAGTCCTTTGAACCATGTTTGTTTTTTCTTACCCTAGTTTTGCACTTATTAATATGAATGCCTTATATCTTTTAGGATAAATACATTGCTAAGTCTTCATAAAGTGATAATTATTTCTTGACAAGGTAAGATCTCAGAGACCAATGTAAAGATTTCATTCGGGGTTGGAGTTGGCCCCAAGGGTTTCCTCTCTAAACTTGCATATTGTGGCTACAGATTTGCAAAGTTTCACTGATCTTAACCAGCCACCTAAATGCACAGCTTTGAACATTTGGGCTGTTTAAGCATTTATCATCCAATTATGGCTGAAAATTAGGACTATGCAATTGAAGAATGAAGTGCAGTACTGTAAATCAAATTATATACTTTTGCATAATTAGTTTCCAAAATATTTTGTATGCGTTCTCTTAAGTGTTGTGGTAACTAAAATTAGATAGTTAATTTCCAATTCCATGTGAAATATGTCAGCATGTATGAAAGCAAGGAACAATATAACCTAAGTATTAAATCCTCTATTTTTTTTTGATACATAAGCATTAATCATCTGCTTTCCCCAGCCCATATACTCCAATTCCCCTGCCTTTTAACCTTTATAAAAATGAAATACAGCACCATCTTACACCCCTCTGGCATGTGAAGAAATGGTACTTGAGCATAACATTTCTTTTTTTCATTTTCTTCATGTACGATTGTTCTACCAAGTCTTGCACAGAAATTTTCTATCTTTGTGTCAGGAATCAGTTCTGTAGTTTTGTGGTAATATGGTGGATAATATTCCGGGCCAATTTTTTTACTGTTCTGGCATCCTTAGGAAACAGGTATTATAGTACCCAGCAATAAAAATATTAATTGATCTAATGGTCACTAAGACATTTTTTCTCTTCTTTGATGCTCTAATGTGATCTTTCTGGTCATATTATATTCCCCTGTATAATGACTAGATGCTCTGGAGACCTGTTTGAAGTTGTAGTGATGGCTGTTCCATGTAGTAAACCGTAGATACACAAGCTTCAGCTACATGGTTATGGCTGCTTGTAGCAATAAATTCCTTCATATATATAAGCAGTTCTGTAATTTTGAGTAATTTTCACATGGTGGTTTTGTGTGAATTGTTCAAGACAGCCCAGAGATCACTTTGTCAATTAACAGATGGAATTCCACAAAGTAATTAACATTATGTTTTATGCTCAGGGCTAATAAGACAAAAGCAATATTGCTAGATCCACCATGGAGACACGTGTATGCCTTGTTCCTCAGATAAATGTAATAAAGAATTCTTAGAAAGGGTCTCAGAAACATTAAACTCTTAATATAAGATAGCTATAATTAGGTCAGCATGTCAAAATGACTGTACATTTCCAACAAGTGATGTGTATTTTGATATGGCAACAATGCAACTGGCAAGCAAGCAAGGCTTTAATTCAATTTTCAGACATTTAATAATAATAATAATAATTTATTAGATTTGTATGCCGCCCCTCTCCAAGGACTCAATTTACTAAATTGACAGAGCGATGGTTATGTTGATGGCCTGAACAAAGTTTGAGTGCTTGGACTTTCTCAATTGAGACCAGACAGCACTTGAACAAGAAGGCACATTCATGCATTATTTCTAAGGTCCAGTTAGAATCATTCTTACATCTCCTGTGTGAAAATCTCTAGTTAATCTGTGCTTTGTATTTGGGGATCAGATTAGCTGGCTTTTAGCAAATACTTGCTTTTAAGCCAAAATGATCTTATTTTAACTACCAGAATACAGCCCCTCCATTTTACTACAGAAGAAAAAACACATCCATAAATGAAAGTATATTTGTTACAGCCCTTGTATTCTTTACAGCATTTCCTGTAATCTTTATAATATGGCATCTTCGTGATAACAAGAAATGGGGGGAGGGAGCAATTTTGCAGCATTGAACACAGTCAATAATTCCTTATTTTACCTCCTTTGGATTATGTACCACGAGATGCATCATAACCTCTACTGCTTCCTCTGGGACCTATCCCCAAGAGTCTTTGCCACATGTAGCTATGCAGATGAAACTAGTTTAGAATAGGGTGAATTTGCTGGTTAGCGTTCATTTCCTTTCTGCAATGTGTGTAAATTGTTATCGCAATAGGCAACCAATTGAGATCTACATGCTTGTTGCATCCTTTTCCTAACGTACTTCTTGCAGTTAGCATTATTTTCACAGAAGTGCCTGTCTAGCTGCTGTAGTAATGCTGCAATAGCGTATCCTTTTTATAAAGTGAGTGATACTAAACCATCTTCTAGTTAATCCTAGAATAAATGTGTAGACTGAATATTACAGCAATAAGCCTTGAACTCAAAAGATGGGAGAATGAATACAGGGTTAAAATAATTAATCTTATAAATGTATGAGGTGCTAGAAAGTGCTTGAGCTGCTTGATTTTTTGCTGTCTCTCACCTGACCTTAGAAATTGTCTAATTTTGCTTACAAATCAGTGAGTTGTGCATGGTTGGACATCTAGGTTAGTTCATGGATGAAGAAGGGAAAATGTGTATTTTTTGATGGGTATCTGTAGCACATTTGTGCTATTATTAATAACTAAAGGCACAACGGGAGGCTAGGATTTGTTACTGAAACAGTAGATATTGTACAGGGGGTTCCTAAGAACTGTTCCATTATTTATGATGTACATTTCTTCCAATTATTTTTACTGTTTCATACATTGACATTTCATTGTTATTGTCATTTCTCTTGGCTTGATCCTACCACTGTATTTACATTTCTTAACTGGCTGTAGTGTTTCTAAATAACTTGTTTGTGGATTTGGAGGAATTGATGAAAGAACAATCACAGTACGATTTTCAAGATTAGGAATTAAACTGGTATTGTAAGGGAGGTGACAATAAAGGAGAATACCATACTTCATGTTTAGGCTTAGAGCTCTTAATTCCATACTTCATTTTTTTCACAGAGGTTTATCTGGATCTCTACAGAATGTTCTTTCTCAAAAATATTTGTACTGCATGATCTAGAACAGCACTCCCAAACTTTTGGACAAGTTCTGTGGGGAGATTCTGTGGGGACATGGTTTCACACAGTTCCTGCATCTCATTGGGCATGGATGGGACTTCACTTGTTTATGCAGCCCGGTTTGTGATGCACCATGGACCAGTGCCAGTCCGTAGTCCATGGGTTGGGGACCTCTGAACTACAATACAGTAGCTACACTTAAGGTTATAAGTTTAAACTTAACTGCATCTCAGGAGAAGCTTTCCATCGCAGTTAGAATCTCTTTCTCCCCCATAAAAGTTGCACAGAATTGTATATTTATACATATGTAGCACAGTATATCAAAAGTATAAAGTTCCAGTTTTCATTACTGTAGATTGTCAACCATGCTTTGGTAAGAATTCAAAGGTTCCTCACAAAATTTATTACTGTACTCCATAATATCTATACTTTTTCTAGGTTTGTTGTTAATGTTGCATATCTATGCATCCACACTCTCTTAAGTGGGATATCCCTAGTATTATTCCATATTATGTTTATATTTTTGAAAAATCACAAGTGGAATGGACACATTCCATAATCTGCAATCCCAGTGGAGTGTACCATTACTCAGTGGTGGTGACAATTTATTCTATTTATTTTGAACTTGGTTTATTTGTATATTTTGCAATTTCATTGAAAAGCAGTTTACTTCTGTTAGATAAATGCATTTTTCCTGTTGATCTTTCTTTGTTTTAAGTGGCTCCTTCCCATTCCATGCATCATCTTTAGTTAATAAGAGAACAAGATGGTAATTTTCTAAAAGTAGCTTCCAGGGAGAATGGAAGACTTCTTCCAAAGGAATGTTTGACTTCCGAAAGTCTTTGGTCAGGATTTGACTTGGTTGTTCATGAATGGTTACTTGCAGTCTTGTTAATGGTCACAGTCACCAGCTAGAAAAGGAGAGAACATTATGCTGGTATTTGTTTTCAAGTAGAAGCAAAACATTGTCTCTTTTTTTTAAAAAAAAAAAATCTTTTGAATGAAATGAAGAACTAGCCAGCCTTCCAATTTTCCTTCCCTCCTGGTGTGATATTCTTATATCTAGTATTCATGGAAGATTTGTATGTCCAATTAATCCCATTGTTATGGTATTATATACTGAATAAGATGATTATGTAATTTTTCTTTCTATTAGACATATAGATTTATTTTTAATCTAGATAAAATGGCTGCACTATTCATCTAAATATAAATCTATCTAGAGAATATTAATCATACACTTTAGTTGTTTCTATGCATATTAGAGATTTTTTAAGACACCAAAAACAAGCCAGTCATCCCTCAACATTAGTAGGATGCCACACTCAAATAAAATAACCAAATATTAAATTATCTGAGTGGATAGCCAAAGTAAAGAAGTATTCATACTGCCAAAATTGCCTTTTTATACCATTCTTATTAAGCCTTCCACCCCTCCGAACATAAGGAAACTGAAATTCAGATTATGATTTTGACAATTCAATAGAATTCTGCCTAATCATCTTTAAATAGTCTCTACAATGTATTTTATTTAATTTGCTATCTTCACAATTTTGTGGGGGTAAATTAAAATGTGTTTGAATGTGAATGGCTCATATCTCTAGCTACATAGGGATTTAAATACACCTCACCCACACCATTTCCAGTGCTTATAGTGGCTTTAACAGAAGAGCTGCTGGCTGAATTTGTCCTGCAAGTAGGAGCCCTTTAAACAGATTTTGTTTCCTGATTTCCCCCAAAAGAAAGTGAAAATTAATATAGTATGAGTTTCCTGGAGAAATAAAAGTATACGATGCTTAGTGAAAACTACTCAAAATATTAAAATATATGCCTAATATACCTAGATTGCTTTCCACTGCTTTCTCCATGTGACTAAGATGGCATGGTGACATGTCAATCATTTCTGTACTAGTGGAATAAAGCAGAACTACAACAAATCAGTTAGGTGCAATGACCATTTTTGCTGCGGCTGTTTTCAGGACAACCAAAATGCCTTAGACACCGGGACCAGCATCCAGATTTATTGGGGAAATCTAGAAGTTAATTATATTTAAGACCAGAACAAACAATGGGCTATGTTTGGACTTACATGAATTAGTCTCCATTGCCACAATTGGATTCTTTCTTCTGTGTTTCCTCCAATCTGCTCTGGAGGATCTAAATTGTTCTGCTATTTGTGATACTACGGCAACAAATCCCACCTTCCAACATTCCACCAACGTTTTTGATCATCTTCTTTCTTATCGAAGTGTTGAGGACAAGTTTGAAGGGGTGCTTGAAATGCTTGCTACCACTGCAAATAATATCTTTTAGAAATAGAAGTAGTAGTTGAACTGACTACTTACCACCAGAGCAGTTAAAAGCTCTCTTTCCAAATTAAGAGAAGATGGCTGCAACCTGGGGAGATTATGGATGGAGCAACTAAGAGCTGGTTCACAAAGGCAGAAATTCACAATAACACAGAATAGGAATGCAACAGGTTAAGTGTGGGTTGTTGGAACTCTTAAGAAAATCTTGATCTGTTGCCTATGGGCAGCCTCTTCCAATTCTGATTGCACTGATAATAGGCAGCTTATTATGATGTAGGTAGTCATCTCTGTTCCAAGATTAGCCTCTGGATGGAATCCAAATTGCCCACCATTGCTATTGCAGAATGCAATGAAGTATAGTAATGGGAACCGAATATCCCAGAATTGTTCCACATTTCATGAAACATCCGTACTTTTCATAATGGTTATTATCCCTGGATGAGATGTTAATTCACATAAACTTGCTTGGAACACTTTTGTTAGCCAGTCTAACACTGATGACTTTACCTTTTTATTTATTTTTTAACTTTCAGAAACAAATGAAAGCTGCTTATGAATATCATATTTTTTTTATTTGCAGATCTGTCAGAGCGGTACCAGCTTATCCTGCTGATTTGCAATTCAGTGTGTTTAATAATGGAATATAATTACCATTAAATGATTCAAAATAAAAAAAAATGCAGTATTTTAAAATAGGGCCTCCTTTTCTTTCTTCTATACACCAATGGCACAGAATGGTGACAGATACGTTTACACTCCAGGAAACGGCTTATTTGTATGAAAAAGAAACCCAGGCAGCCTTGGACTAGAGAGTAATTATCAGGAAATGTGCTTTAATTTAAAAGCCTGAACTAATTCATAGGACAACAAGCCAGGCCCTCGGAGCCTTTCACAAATATTATGAAGCTGACCTTCATTGAGTCTCATTCTCGGAATGGAGGTAAAAACAGAGCGGCCCAACAAGGACATCCTGTTGAAGGCATTCTGTTTTGTGAAGGCTCTGGAACCATTTGATGCCACATAGTGAGCCGAGTGGCTGCTAGCTGAAAAAAAAAAGAATCTCACTCTGACACAGAGCTAAAGTTTTAGCAATAATAAGGTGATGAAAAGAGGCGCAAATAAAACTTCTTTTTCGAAAGGTTGTAATTGTCTTCGTCTGGACTATATGAGCAGTTGTTTTCTTTGAGGTCATGCAGGCATTCAAAACCACCTCTTCTTTTCCTTCTCCCATTAAAATTGAGCGTAAAAAGTATCGATCTCTTCAGTAGAAATAATCAGGGCAAAGAATAAGCACACGGCGGCCTAAGGATCCATTTTAGAAGGTTCTAGAACACAGGCCCCACATGCCTCCATCAGAGTGATAAAAGCTTTCAAATTTCAGCCACAGAAAACTACCTATCAGACATCCCAAAACAGGTGGCATATCATTTCATAAATCATAACGTATAAAAATGGGTAAAAGCTGGAAAGCAGTAGAGTAAAGGCAGAGGACCGCACTCGACCGGATGAACGGAACCCTGAAAATACTCCCATTTTTACACATTCAGGATTGAGGACTGAGGAGAAAGAGAGAGAGAGAGAATCCCTCCTAAAAGGTCAAATAACTATAGCTGCTGTGATCACTGCAGGTCACGGAAACCTTCCTGTCAGAGGCTATTTTAATGAAATGAACCGGTAGAGAATTAAAAAATGCACAAACAACCCTTCCTTTTTATGTGTGTCTGTGTGGGGATGCATTTGGGCTACCTATATGTGGTCTTAATTCAGCCAGCACATTCTTTGTATATTTGGAACAGGTCTGCAAGGAATAAGCTTGCTAAAGATAAAGGACTCCTGATTAGATTTCGTTTGCTTGCTTATTATTCCCCACTTGGGGGGAATCAGTTCCTGCCAATTCCTGCTATAGCCACATTTTAAATGAAAGTATTTTCTATTCTTCCTCTTCTTCCTCTTCCTCTTCTTCTTCCTCATCATCATCCTCATCATGGCAATGTGTAATCTCTTGGGGTGTTTGAGGGAAGAGATTGGGTGGTTTAATCTCACTAACAGATCGGGTGAGCTGATGTCGTTTGTCGGAATCTTTGAAGTCCACTGAAGTGCGATTACGGGTCGCCATTGGGGATTCAGTCTCATTGATGTCCACATGGGTGTGCTCCACGGTTGACTCGTGTGGCATCTGCAATGGAAAAGAGAATCTTTCCCTCAGTGCTCCGAGAAGTTAGGACAGAGTGGGCTGCTAAAGTGGAACGGTGACGTGTGCTAAACCCATGGCTCTGAGTGCTAGCGGGGTCCAGCACAATTCAATCAATCAATCAAAAAGCCAATGCAATCCTAAGATGCATCAACAGGGGAATACACTCCAAGACCAGGGAAGTCTTAATACCACTCTACTATGCCCTGGTCAGACCACACCTGGGATACTGTGTTCAGTTCTGGTCACCATACTTCAAAAAAGACATTGAAACTCTGGATAAGGGGCAGAAAAGAGCAACCAAAATGATCAGGGGTCTAGAAACCAAGACTTACGAAGAGAAACTGCGGGAACTGGGCATGGATAGCCTAGAGAAAAGGAGGGCCAGAGCGGACATGATAGCAGTTTACAGGTATATGAGGGGTTGCCACAGAGAGGAGGGGGCCACTCTATTCTCCAGGGCACTGGAGGGCCGGATGAGGAACAACGGCTGGAAGCTGACCAAGGAAAGATTCAACCTGGAAATAAGGAAGAACTTCCTGACGGTCAGAACGATCAACCAGTGGAACAACCTACCAGCGGACGCTGTGAACTCCAATACTCTGGACATTTTAAAGAGGAAATTGGACTGCCATTTGGCTGGGATGCTATAGGGTTCCTGCTTAGGCAGGGGGTTGGACTTGATGACCCGCATGGTCCCTTCCAACTCTAACAATAAATAAATTAATAAATTGTGCTACCGCACCTGGGCAGATTGCGAAATCACGCGCTGATATGCAGGGGCGCCCACGGCGCACGTTCCACCTTAGTAGCCCACCTCTGAGTTAGGTGACTCATTAGCTACATTATGTGCAGATACTAACATAGATTTTCATCTCTATATAAGACTACATAAAGAAGCTTACAACAGCAAAAACAATGCATTAAAACAAACAAATGCAATAACATTGTATTAAGCTGCTTACATTTTGCCAAACTACAATATATCACAAAACAGGGCACAATCTGCCTCTCCTGCAGAGGGATTTGTCATCCTAGAGTGGTGAATATTTACTGACATAACAAAAATGAAAGAGTAGTTAAGTGAGGAACACTTTGTATAGGTAAACCTGCAATTTTTCCTTAACCAATTCATTACCAATATTGTTTACAAATTATTCCATTGTCCTAAAAGTGATGTGGATGTAGATCTTACATATATTATGTAACTTCTTTGTTTAATATGAAATAGTCAAATATAGATGCATTCAGGTTCAAATCCATGTGTCATTTTTCAGAACTGCTCCTTAAAAGCAGGATTTCAAACCTTATCACTAATCAAACCTGATTAATTTATTTTAATTTAATTTATTTCTATGCTGCCCAACTCCTGAAGGACTCTGGGTGGCTTACATTATAAAAAATGATTAGCCTCATTTTTCTTTTGTTGTATGCAACATCAATGCTACCCTACCTGATACATTAGGCTACATCTCTTTTCTCTTGAGAATGCCCTACTCTATAGCTTGAAGAGTCAGAGAAATGTCTGGACCATTCTGTCTACCCGAATGAATGAAAATCTGTGTTTCAACTTACCAGCACATGGGCAGCTCTGAAGAGGTAACTGAAGGGATAATATAAGAGGTTGATGAAAGATGCTGCATAGAGATCTGCATACCGCATCACTTGACTAGCAAACAGCGTTTGTCGGGAACCACTTCGGAACAAGCTTCCCATCATTCCGTAGCACATATCCATGTCATGAGTCACTTTCTAAAATCAGAGAATGAAGTTAGTAAGCATTTGCCAGGATCAGCGGTGAGAGCTTTATTTCTTATATAAGGGTTCCCCATTTAATTCAGGGGATGCTAATTCCATTTATTGAAAAGGATTGGAAGCAAAGAATAAACCTGTTCCTGCTGGATTAAAAATAATGCTTTGTTCTTTTGAACCCTCTCATTCAGTTAGAGATCAAAAGCTTTTAGATAAAAGCTTTTTAGGAAATATCAATAAATTAAATGTCCCTTGTAGGAGGCCAGTAGGACTTTGTTTATATAGCTTGACAACAATAGAGGCATTTTTAGAATAAATAAAATAATATGGGAAGTACTAAACTCTAGAGCCGTGATGGCAAACCTATGGCACGTGTGTCACAAGTGGCACGTGGACCCATATTGGTGGCCATGTGAGCTCAGGTCCGGCGAACATGTGTATGCCGGCCATCTGATTTTCAGTTCTGAGCCCACTGGGAGCCAGGAAACAGGACCATGTTTTGCTCTCCCCAAGTTCTAGAGCCTTTTTAGGAGCCTGTGGAGGGTGAAAACAGCCCCCCCCCCCGAGGCCAGAAATTCCCCGTTTCCCAACTTGAAAACTTCAGGGGGGTGGGGAAGACTGTTTTCATCCTTCCCAGGCTCCTAGAAAGGCTGGAGTTTGGGGAGAACAAAAAAACTGGCTTCCAGTTTAACCGGAAATTGGCAAATGGGCCGTTTTCTGTCCCCAGAGGGCCTGCAGGGGGCCGGTGGAGCAGGCCGTTTTCGCCCACCCCAGGCTCCCAGAAAGGCTCTGAAACCTGGGGAGAGCAAAAAACAGTGTGCCATTGTGTGCCAAGAGCGGGGCGGAGTTATGTAAACAGGTCATGGAATTATGAGTGTGAGCACATGTGCACACTCCCCCCCATGCTCCCCCCCCCTTTTGGTATGAACCAAAAAAAGGTTCGCCATCACTGCTCTAGAGTGCATACAAAGAATGTTTATAATAATAACAGAGTGGAAGGGACCTTGGAGGTCTCCTAGTCCAACCCACTGCTTAGGCAGGAAACCCTACACGACTTCAGACAGATGATTATCCAACATATTCTTAAATATTTCCAGTGTTGGAGCATTCACCATTTTTGGAGGCAAGCTGTTCCCACCTTTCTCCTGCTTCCCAGCCAGTAGCTTTTCCCCCATTCATTGCTTTGAATTCAAGCAATAGAAAATGGCTTTTTCACTACCTTTCTCCTCCTTCTCTCACTCAGTCTCAGAGTCCCAGCCAGGAACTCTTCCCTCAACTTCTGTCCCAAAAACATGTAGTCTCCCCATATGCTTTACATATATTGCTACCCCTGCCTCCTACTTTCTTTAGCCATCATCTCACTTGTTCAGTCTTATGTTTACTCTGATGCAGGAACCATAATTTTATCAATATAGCGCACACTCTCGTGTTCTTGTAATGTTTTTCTAGAATTGTTTTTCCTTAAGACTGGTTTACATATAACAGGGTGGGTGTAAAGTACAGAGCCTTGACATGAGGTCATATAGCATACAAAGCCAAATGTGTAAATGAGATTGACGAAATTTACCGAGTCCAAACTAGCTATGCTAGAAAAAACAACTTATCAAGAGAAGTTTGTATCAAATTCATCAGAAGGACAGTAAGAGACGATATTTTGAAATGGTCAAGAGATGAAGAGTTCAAATATAAAGACAAAAATGTCATTATATTTTTACTCATTTCATGGTCTACGTCTTAACAGCCTTCTGGTAGGGCCATTGCAGAATACTTCATTCTAACATCATGCTGAAGAACTGGAAAGGGGGGTGGGGGTAATATAGGGGCAAAAAGGGAACCACCAAGATCAAATGGGGAGCATTACCTTAATACGCCTCTGGATGGAACTGATATCGGGCCGTTCATTGCTGCTACTATCCAAATGCCTGTTAAAATTTTAAACAGTAAAGAAGCAAATAAGGACATTTTGAAAACTAACATGGACAAAACTAAGGAGTTATTTAGGAAGGTGACTGGGGCTCCCAGATAGCTCCATTTTCAGATTTTATGTTAAACCCAGAAGTCACTGAATTGATGCAAACACTGTAAAATGGTGAGGCTATAATGACATTCTGAAAAGATGCAACGTGTGGCTTATGTTGTGTGAATTTTAAAAAAATTCTTACTTGTATAGCTCAGCCAAAAAGATGTCTAGACTCTGAAGTTCTTCAAAAAGATCTAAGTGAGGGAGAAAAATAAAAGTTATTTCTAACTGGAAGTCAATGAAGCAACTAGGCCTGTCGATCAGGCAGCGTTATTTTCACCAAAAGAACTAGAAGTGCCGGGAGGCACAGATGCTGACTTGCTTGCTTTATAATGGCAATATGAAATCCTACTTGAAAAACCTCCTGCAATTGTCACAACAAATGTCTTCATTTTTTTAAAACAAGGTGTATACATGACAATTTTTATTCTTCATTTCTGTTCTGTGAATGGCAGGAACATTACAAGGCTAAAAATAATATGCTTGCAATCAGTCTTTTTAATGCTTCTGCAATGTCTACCAAAGGAAGATATACAAAATAATTGGGGACATCTCAGAATCAGAGTTCCTATTTTTGGACTTTTCATTGTTCTATCATGTTCATGTTTTTATTTTTCCAAAGTAATTGCCTTTATAGTGCATATTTGTTATTTAAATTGTTGCTGAAAGCAACCTTTTATACATTGCGATGGAAAAACAGGGTATGTTTATAGTAAATATTCAGGAACCACTGTTACATTCTGACATGCATAATATATCTTCCAAGATGGCTTGCAAAAGCAAACATTTAAATAGCAATTGTAAGCCGCCCTGAGTCCTTCGGGATTGGGTGGCACAGAAGTTGAATTAATTAATTAATTAATTAATTAATTAATTAAAAAACAAATATTTTGAATATAATAAAAACAAGAAATATCAGCAGCATTAGCATATTAGTCAGAACACTGACAACATTATTGTCAAAGGAAATAAATTCTCCCAAATCTCAATGCAAAATATTCTAGGAAATGAATTAATTTCCACAAGCCGTCAATATCATATTTCAGAATGATTTGGAGAAGCTCCTTTTCCTAATGTATGGATTTACTAATGTTTTGTTTCCACCAAATAGGTGGGTTCATAACAGTTCACCCGAAACGGCAGCAAGCCGCTGTTAACGTCATGATCCACAGAGTGGATCTTCTCCGGGTCCCATCAACTAAGCAATGTCGCCTGGCGGGACCCAGGGGAAGAGCCTTCTCTGTGGCGGCCCCAGCCCTCTCGAACCAACTCCCACCAGAGATTAGAACTGCCCCCACCCTCCTTGCCTTTCGTAAACCTTAAAACCCACCTCTGCCGCCAGGCATGGGGGAATTGAGATCCTCTTTCCCCCTAGGCCTTTACAATTTTATGCATGGTATGTCTGTATGTATGTTTGGTTTTTATATTAATTGATTTTTAATCATCAATACCAAATTACTATTGTACACTGTTTTATTGTCGCTGTTAGCCACCCCGAGTCTCTGGAGAGGGGTGGGATACAAATCCAATAAATAAATAAATACATGATGACACCACAGAACTGGGTTTTATTGGCGCTGGTCTGTGGATGCTGCCATCTCTTTTTTTGGAATTTTTCTTTTGATTTTTTGTGGTGGGTGGGGTTTTCCAGTTTTTTCCCCTTCTGCGCATGCGCAAAAGCTGAGTTTCCAGCATTGTGCATGCGTTGCCATCTTGTTTTCAGCTTTTTTGGGGGGAGGGGTATTTTTCAGCACTGCCCCACTCACTCACCACCTAAGCTGCTTTTCCAGTTCCACGTGATGCCTGCCCTGCGCCCCAACTGAGCTGCCCCCTCTTGCCTACAAGTAAGTTGTGGTCACGTTAGCCCCCCCCCCCCCCCCCCGCTATCCCAGGGAGCTTGCCACGGGTCCTTCATCGTCTCCACCAGGCTCTTGACCTTACCTTCTTCCCATGGCTGGTGGCAAAAGCGAAGTCATGCCAGCCTCCACAAGGAACCTTGGAGCAGTTTTGAAGCTTGTTAAGGAGACGGGCTGCTCCTCAGCCCCAGTCATGCACTTTCAAGCCTGGGCTATTGCAATAGCTTTCCACGTCAAACAGCCTGGGCTTGAAAACACATGGCTGGAGCTGAAGAGTGGTCCTCCTCCTTAACAGTTCCAAAACTGCTCCAAGCGTCAGTTCCTCGTGGGCGCTGAAAATCTTGGCTTTCAACCTGACTGTTTCTCTGTGTAAGTCCCATCCAGAAAGCCCAGCAGGGAGACACAGGTTGAATCCTGTTTCTTTCTGGTGCAGTGCTTTCGAACTTACCCAAAGCGCAGTGCTGCAAACGTCTCTCTCTTTCTCTTCCCAGCAATAGTGAGGGAGAAAAAACAGATCACCAGAAAACACGTGGAGGGCTCCATCATGTGCTCTCCAGGCCAGAGGCTTCTGCTTCTGTGTGAAATTATGGCTGAAATATTTCTGCACCTATATTGCTTCTCACTGCCAGGAAGTTTCTCTTTAGTTTTAGGTGTTTCTCTCTTGGTTCAATTTCCATCCATTGCTGCTTGTTTTGCTTTCTGGTGCTTTTGAAAATACATTGCCCCCTCCCCCCCATTCTGGCAGCCCCTTAAAAACTATTTCCTATCACAATCTTGGGCAAAGCATGTGAACAATTTCTCCTTTCAGTGGTGTATAAAGGTACAGTGATAACTCGTCTTACAAACTTAATTCGTTCCATGACCGGGTTCGTAAGATGAAAAGTTCATAAGATGAAGCAATTTTCCCCATAGGAATCAATGTAAAAGCAAATAATGCATGCAACCCAATCCCAAAAGTCACCCTTTTTGCCTTGCGCCGCTGGGAATCCCCACCTCTGGACTTCCGTTGTCAGCCAAAGCGCGGGGATTCCCCTGAGGCTCCCCTCACTGGGATTCAAAGCAGCGCCGGCAAAAATGAAGTCTGGAGGCGGGGCATCCCAGTGGCGGCGGCTCAGGTTTGTAAGGTGAAAATAGTTTGGAAGAAGAGGCAAAAAATCCTTAAGCACTGGGTTCGTATCATGAAAAGTTCATATTAAGAGGGGTTTGTAAAACGAGGTATCATTGTACATCTAGATAATAAATATAGATAATAAAGTTTAAAAATTGGTGAACAACATTTTTACAGAACTATAGATACATTGAGGCTGAGTGTGACAAAGAATGGCTGGGAGGGGCCAGATGAGCCCCCCCTTGATGTGAATGATGTTGAGTTGGCCACACCCACCTAATCAAATACAATGGTACCTCATCTTACGAACGCCTCTTCTAATGAACTTTTCAAGATACGAACCCGGTGTTTAAGATTTTTTTGTCTCTTCTTCCGAACTATTTTCACCTTACGAACCCAAGCAGCTGCTGCTGGGATGAAGGGGTTTCTTTTTTTCCCCTTTTTTGAAGAAAGAAAAGGGAGGGGCGGCTTGGAGGAGGAAAGATTTTGCAGAGAACAACGTGCTTGCAAAGGCACTGAAATGGTGTCTTTTGAAGAAAGAAAAGGGAGGGGCGGCTTGGAGGAGGAAAGATTTTGCAGAGAACAACGTGCTTGCAAAGGCACTGAAACGGTGTCTTTTGAAGAAAGAAAAGGGAGGGGCGGCTTGGAGGAGGAAAGATTTTGCAGAGAACAACGTGCTTGCAAAGGCACTGAAACGGTGTCTTTTGAAGAAAGAAAAGGGAGGGGTGCCCCCCTTGCCTTTCTTCCTTCCCACTCACCCTTTAGTCTAGCCTTGCTTCTTCCACCCACCCCCTTTAGCTGCTCCTCCCTGCCCTCTGTTCACCTCCCTTCTAAAGTTTGGGATTTCCCTGAAGGATTTGCACGCATTATTTGCTTTTACATTGATTCCTATGGGAAACATTGTTTCATCTTACGAACGTTTCACCTTACGAACCTCCTCCTAGAACCAATTAAGTTCGCATGATGAGGTACCACTGTACTTTGAAGCCATGTCTGCCCAGTCACTTGACAATGAAGCCACACCCATCATCACATGCCCATCAAGACACACCCACACAACAAGCCACACGCACAGAACCTGTAATAAAAAGAAATTTAGAACCCACCCCTGGTTTCCACCCAAATCAGTTGGGAACAAGGCTTTTCCATTTTTTCTCAAGCCAGTCAAATCTGACGTTCGAACATTAAATACTCACAGCTTTTGTCTGTCCAGACATGAAGTTCCTGTGCCAGTTCTGGGATCACTAAAAAAGTTCTCCAACCTTGGCGTTTTTTGGACTTCAAAATGTCTCCAAATATATGGTCACCTATATATAAGATGTCTTTGCCTTTGGCTCCCAGGAGATCGCACACTGTGTCGGAGGAGCCTGAGGAGAAAAGAGGACAGTCTTAGGAGCAATAATGTTTTTGTGTCCTTCACAAAAATCTAAGGTAGAAAAGTCTTTGCTTTCCATGCACTGTTCCCTAAAATAGTTATGACTGGAAGACGTCAAGCACATTTATATGTAACTCTTATATGCTCTGCATTGCTGATTGGAACATCTTCATTTTCAGGCCCAGAGCTTCCAAGTGGCAAGTTCAGGGTGACTGGTTTTCTCTACTCTCTCTCTCTCTCCCTCCCCTCCCCCCACAAACACACACGCACACACACACACACACAGAGTTTTGAAATACATAAAAACACCTAATGTTAAGGCTGGATGCAATGCATGATACATGTATTTTATTCTGAAGTATACAAACTCTGAAAAATACGAACAAATCTGATTTGGAATAGCCGGCCCTTGGGGTCTCTTCTTCTTCTTCTCTACTTACAACCACAGAGTTTAGGGATGCTGACAGCTATATTTCTGCAATATCTGAAAAGCCATGGTTTGTCTGTCCCTGCCATAGAATGAAAATAACTGTATCCAGCCACTTATCCTGGGTAAATCTCTGCTTCCACCAACAGAAAATATTCTTGCTCTACGGAAGATACAAACTCTAACTGAAGCGGACTAAAAGCAAAATCCCTCTTTCTGCACTTAATAAAATAAACAGGTTCATCTCTGTTTTACCTCCAGAGTAGACAATACCATGCTGCAAAGGACCTGTGTAGGTTCCAATTTTCAATTTGCCAGTAACCTATAAAGAAGGAAAAAGTTGTTTTCATGAGCAACGTCCATTTTCCACTTGGGGGGATAGGATAAATCAGGGCTCAATGGAAAATGTAATTTACCTACATATCATCAGCACTCTTTGATTATCTCCTACTCTTGCCTCAGCCTTTGTTAAAAACAATTAAACCACTTCTGCAACAGCACGTTTTCTGTAACCTACAAATGACTCCAGAAAAACACTGGCGAGAATAGCACAAACCTATACTGCCAAATGGTATAGTTAGTACAAATGGTGATGGCAACCAATTCCTCCTGCACCAAATTACCTCTAGCACAGATTTAGCTTTGACATAATACTGTGACAAATGTGGTAGTTGCAATTGCAGTGGAACTGATTTCAGCAAAAATCAGTTTTCGGAGAGGGGCGGCATATAAATCCAATAAAACGTGAAACTTGAAAATGAAAATCCCTAAGCTGTATGTAATAGCAGAAAGACCGCATAGACTACAAGAATACAGTGATACCTCATCTTACAAACACCTCGTCATACAAACTTTTCGTGATACAAACCCGGGGTTTAAGATTTTTTTTGCTTCTTCTTACAAACTATTTTCACCTTACAAACCCACCGCCGCCGCTGGGATGCCCCGCCTCCAGACTTCCGTTGCCAGCGAAGCACCCGTTTTTGCGCTGCTGGGATTCCCCTGAGGCTCCTCTCCATGGGAAACCCCACCTCCTGACTTCCATTGACAGCAAAGCACTGGTTTTTGCGATGCTGGGATTCCTCTGCAGCATCGCAAAAACACAGAAGTCCAGAGGTGGGGTTTCCTATGGAGGGGAACCTCCGGGGAATCCCAGCAGCGCAAAAACGGGTGCTTTGGCTGGCAAAAGGGGTGAATTTTGGGCTTGCACGCAATAATCGCTTTTCCATTGATTCCTATGAGAAACATTGTTTCGTCTTACAAACTTTTCACCTTAAGAACCTCGTCCCGGAACCAATTAAGTTTGTAAGACAAGGTATCACTGTACTTAAAGATCTGTTTGAAAAGTATGCTGTTTTCTTATTCAAACCAACTGACTTCAAATTTTTGCTATTCAATATAGTTGTGGAATTGTTTTGTTTTTTTTAATGTTTTTGGTATCTGAATTAATCCCTGCGTTTTTCTGGCAAAATTCCAGTAATCACTTGCCAGTGTCTGTTTCCTTGGGTTGAGAAAACATGGCAGGCTCAAGGTCACCCAACTGGACTAAAACTTATGGTGCCCTGGTTTTTGGCCTGAAGCCTTAATCACTATTACCCCAAAACTAGATGTCATAAATACATAGGGGCAAATATTCAATTATTTTCAAAAGAAATTATACTATGATGTCCATATCCATATTCTACTTAGCAAAACAGGAATATTGTCTCCCAGATGAATATTAACCATGTATTCTATGTAGACTTACTGTGTCCACCTGCCTCAAGACGGTGCCTTCCCCAAAAAACAGAGGCTTGCGGGCATCTACAAGGATGAGATCGAAATAAGACTGCCATGGTCGATGAGAGCTACTTGGCTACATTTGAAAAAACAGAAGCATTTCTCATTTAAAGTTCATGTAAACAAATAGTAATAATTCATATAGGTATTGGCTAACAGTAGTTCATCAGCAAACACCACTAACTCTGCTCTGTACTACATCTAGTCTGATACTGCAGCTACTACATTTGGTTAATTACAGTGCTTGACAAAATACTAAGAAAATATCATGTAGAGAATTCATGTTTCCTATATTTCCCAATGATTATAATTGGTACTATTAATTGTGTATCTATTAATCCAGGATATGCCATTATTTCTAAGCTATTTCTACAATAGAAATGCAAATAAGTAAACAATTAACATTAAGAGGAATTAGTGCTGCTGAATAAATAGTTAACTAAACAGTTCAGTATCAATTATTATTATTTAATTTCAAGAGGCTACCTTTTCTGGCATATGAAGATGCATCAGACTTATTTCCACCTGACTTATACCTTGTTATCTAAGACAACTGACACAATACTTTTTAATCTGAATTGTAACAATTCATAAATAGCTGCCATATTTTTCCAGTGCCCAGGAACAAAAATTCAGGGATTTTATTCCTGAATTATTCAAGAATAGATAATAAATATTGTTCAACAATAGAATAACATATATTTTTGCACCTACTTTTGGTCCATGTGGAAAATCAAACAGATATGTCATAATTTTCTGAAAGACAGATAAGAAACAAAATGTAATACATAGTTTAACTACCAAAATTAGAAATAATATTTCCCATTCACTCATTTTTTGACTTAAACCAGTTCAGTTTCAGTAAAAAATTTCAACCAGCTTTAAATATTACATAATAAGATTTTAAAAACTGGACACTAGAGGGAACTAGAGGAAGCTAAAGATTATAATTAAATAAGAATGACACTTAAAATTCCTTTTATAATTACACAATGAAAGAAAATATTTTAACATTGGAAAATTAAAGGATATTTTTGAACAATGGACTCAGAAATTAATTTTAATAGTTAAAATATAGATACACTTTTACACTCGATATAGAAAAGAAACCAGCTGATGTCTCAATAATTAAAAGCGATATACAAATAATAAAGTGTTACTGGATATTTTTTCTATATTGGATTTACAAAACAGACATGTTAAAGTTTTGTAAAATTAGTGAGAAGGGACAAAGGGAAAATGAAAAAGTAAGAAGTTCTAGAAATTACATTAAGATGAAGTTATTTGAAGGGACTAAAGAGAAAGATTATTAAACGTAAAAGGAAGGAATATTTGATTTGAACAAGATTAATATATATATGTTATATCTGGAACAATGGGCTTTCCCTAACATTAGGACTGAAATATAAATTTTTATTTTTTATAAATAACAGATGGGATATGAGATTATCATTTATTGCATTTCAAGAGAAGGTGATAAGTTACTAACATTTATTCCTGTTGTGAATATATTTATATATATTTTTCTTTAAACGTATTCTCGTTTTTCTCTTCTATTTGTTTTTTCCCTTGAATACACTAGGTGTTTTAACAGTTCAAAGAAATAACTTCGTGAATCCGATGCTACAATTATTTCTAAACAAATTTGTCACAAAACATCCTGGTCATAAATATATATGAACATTCAGAAGCATTAATGAAAAATTAAAGCAACCAAATTCCTAACTATAAAATGTAAGTTATGCTTTCTAATTCCTGAACACATTTCACTTCTTCCTATTTCCTTCAATGACTCACAGTGCACTGGGCTCACAGTAGGAATGCTTACCAATCAACTTCCTTCTGCTTTGTTATACAGAGATATCCAAAGTAGGTCAACTCTTTCGATTTGCTCAAATGATAGGAAACCTCAGACACTGCTACAATAATGTTCCTTACCTAGGACACTCTTCTGCAATTCTTTATTACAATTAATCTTAAGACAGAAAACGAACAGAGCCAAAGAATGAAGAGTCAGATAGAAATTAAAGTAGCAGCCGCTTTCATGATGTAAGCCTGAATGAAAACCGTGGGAAAACTTAGAAAACCACAGAAATTAGTCATATGATTTTTTTTGTCATATGATCAGTTAAATATTCTTCTTGCTATTAAGATACTACTGCTTTGGAAGGCAGTGTGGCCAACAGCAGTGTCATTATTATGAGCCGAGGTGGCGCAGTGGGTAGAGTGCAGGATTGCAGGCCACTATGATTGCTCACATTAGAGAAACATCTTTCAGCTGTGGCGAGGGGGGCGTTTGCCCAGGTTCACCTGGTGCACCAGTTGCGGCCCTATCTGGATCGGGAGTCACTGCTCACAGTCACTCATGCCCTCATCACCTCGAGGCTCGACTACTGTAATGCTCTCTACATGGGATTACCTTTGAAAAGTGTTCGGAAACTTCAGATTGTGCAGAATGCAGCTGCGAGAGCAATCATGGGCTTCCCTAAATATGCCCATGTTACACCAACACTCCGCAGTCTGCATTGGTTGCCGATCAGTTTCCGGTCACAATTCAAAGTGTTGGTTATGTCCTATAAAGCCCTTCATGGCACCGGACCAGATTATCTCCGGGACCGCCTTCTGCCGCACGAATCCCAGCGACCAGTTAGGTCCCACAGAGTGGGTCTTCTCCAGGTCCCGTCAACTAAACAATGTCATTTGGTGGGACCCAGGGGAAGAGCCTTCTCTGTGGCGGCCCCGGCCCTCTGGAACCAACTCCCCCGAGAGATTAGAATAGCCCCCACCCTTCTTGCCTTTCGCAAGCTCCTTAAAACCCAGCTCTGTCGTCAGGCATGGGGGAACTGAGATATTCTTTCCCCCTAGGCTTCTACAATTTATGTATGGTATGTTTGTATGTATGATTGGTTTTTAAAATAAGGGTTTTTAGCTGTTTTAGTATTGGATTGTCACATGTTGTTTTTACCACTGTTGTTAGCCGCCCCGAGTCTACGGAGAGGGGCGGCATACAAATCCAATAAATAAATAAATAAAGCTAACTGCTAGTTCTGCAGATCAGTGGTTCAAATCTCATCACTGGCTCAAAGTTGACTCAGCCTTCCATCCTTCCGAGGTGGGTAAAATGAGGACCCAGATTGTGGGGGCAATATGCTGACTCTGTTATAAAAGTGCTATTGCTAACATGTTGTAAGGCACCCTGAGTCTAAGGAGAAGGACGGCATAAAACCCCCGGAATAAATAAATTATCATATAGTTAGCTTCTTTGTCAGTATGCTTGTATAATATAAAAAATAATAAATGATGCCATGGTTAAACTGCATTAATGTGGATGGCCTTGTCCATTCGTTGCAAATTGTATCTTTGAAGTTTGAAGAAAGTAATGGCTGAAGTATCCTGGAGGTTTTGAGCCTGAAAAGCAGCTGCAATGGGCTCCTACCTTAAAAGAATGACTAAAGAATGTATAGAGATGATTCAATCAGCTATGGGACAGAGCTTAAAGAGACTTTATGAAGCTTCAGTTTTACTTTTTCTTCCAATAAAACCTTTGCCTTTCTCTGTATCCTTCAAATGGATTCTACAAATACTAGAATCTGGGGTATTATATAGAATGCATTCTGTCAGTTTTTACTTGCAGTACATCTTGCTGCCTTCTTCCTGTGACACCAATTTTTAGTTCGGCTTCTACATCACTGGGCTTGTAAGAGGTTTGTAGCCTTGAGATGAAAGTGAATGGGTTGCTGCTCCTTTTAAAGTTCTCATAACTCAAAAAATATAAGGGGCGAGTACAAGTGCACTAGAGTGCCTTCCGTCCCCTGTCCTATTGCTCTCCTATATATCCTATTCCTTTCTTCTATTCCTATATCTCTTCTTCTATTCTTTCATTGATATGTTCTATTACTATACCTTCTTTTCTATTCTTTCTTAGATATATTTTACTATGAGTATCTCCTCTATAACTTTCATCATGTATTTTACTATGTGTATATAGATATATACCCACTAAAACCCTCATTGTGTATTGGACTGAATGAATGAATGAATGAATGAATGAATGAATGAATGAATGAATGAATAAGGAGGTTGGGGTTTAGCATTGGTATACTTTATGTTGAGCTTCCCAGATTTATTTAATTTTTATTAGATTTTTATTTCACCTTTATCACTTTATAAGTAAATCAAGATGACAAAGATACGTAATGCTATTTCCTCCACCTAGTTCCCCCATGCCACAGCCCTATTAGGTCTGTCCAGTTGAATGAAAATGACTGCCTAAAGTCACCCAGCAGGCTTTCATTATCTAAAGAAGGACTAGAACTCAGAGTCTCTCCTGGTTTCCAGGCCAACATTCTTAATCACTACACCAAAATAACTACCGGTAGCTAAAAAGAATGGGACAATGGCATGAATATCCTTTCGGGTAGAGTATCTGTTATCTGGCCAAATAACAAAAATATTGCCTACATGGCCATAGGGCATAATGGAAAAATATAAGAAGAATAAGTCCCTACACTGGGGAACCAAAGCAAAGAAAGTACAGAAAAGAGAATGGTACAAAAAGCACAGCAGTGTATTTTTTCATCTTCTGGACAAGAAGAGGAAGTTAAATTACTATGGATGCCTTCTATATATACAGAAAGCAATTTTACCTGTAATCAGAGAAGCAGAATGAAAATTTCTGAATTTCTCTTGATATTGCAAGATATTTAATAATATTCATTTAATGTAAAATTCAGATAAAATTGGTCTCTGACATGTGTTTTTTTGGACTGATATATAAATACTCAGTCTCAATGGATGGGAATGGATACTGCATTCAAACCTAAAATATTTTCTGGGGAAAGATGAAATACAATTCCCAGAAGAGAATGGACCAATATAGACTCGCCATGGCATGTTAAAAGGTTAGTGAATTTCACTGAAAAGATCCTTGCATTTCATACTAAATATACTAAAGAAATGTTTAGAAAGTATTTATTTGCACCTTTAATACCTGCAAATTAAGTTTTAGACCAGTAATCAAACCTGGAGAAGAGCCCAGGCTTTCAAATTCATAATTTGGATTTGATTTTTCTTTTTTGCATTTTTTTAGTTTTTTTCAAATATAACATACAAAAAAGAAAAAACATACATAAAAACATACACATACAACATTTGGGAAATGAACGTTTCCCCACTTTTTAGGTGTTTGATCAGAGAATTTTGCTTCTTTCACAGTATTAATTTTTCAATTCAATGCTTTGCGTAGATTTTTATTTATTTCTTTGTTGCTCTTTTCTTCAGCCAATCGTAAAATTTTGCCCATATTTTATAGTAATCTGATTCTTCTTTTTCCTCTAATCTTTTAGATCAGTGTTTCCCAACCTTTTTGGAGCCGCGGCACATTTTTCATATTTTCAAAATCCTGGGGAGCATTGGGGGGGGGGCGCTAAAAAAAGTTTGGATAAAAAAAATATCTCTTCCTCCCTTTCGCTCTATTTCTCTCTCCCTCCCTCTTTCTCTCTCTTCCTTCCTTTCTCTCTCCATCCCTTTCTTTCTCTCTTCCTTCCTTCTTCTCTTTGTCTCCTCCTTCCTCTCTCATCTCTCTTTCCTTCCTCTCCCTCCCTTTCTCTTTCCTTTCTCTCCCTTTCTGTCTATCCTTTCTATCTCTCACCCCTTCTCCCTCTTTCATTCCCTTTCTCTCCCTCCCTTTCTCTCTCATTCCTTTCTCTCCCTCTTTCCTTTCTATCTCTCTTTCTTTTTCTCCCTCCTTCATATCTTCTTTCTCTCCCCCCTTCCTCCCTCTTTCCTTTCTCCCCTCCCTTTCTCTTCCTTTTTCTCTATCCTTTCTACTTCTTACTCTTTCTTTCTCTCCCTCCTTCATTCAATTTTCTCTCCCTCCCTTTCTCTCTCTTTCCTTTCTCTCCCTCCCTTGTTCTCCCCTGGGGCTGCCTGTGCCTGCCCTGCACCACCCAACACGGACGGACAGCCCCCGGTCGTCGGTTCGTCGCCCCCCCCCCACACGGAGGGAGATCAGCCACTGGAGGGAAATCGGGCTGGCGGGGGCGGCGAATCCACCTCCCCACTCGGGTGGAGGGAAATCGGGCTGGCGGGGGCGGCGAATCCACCTCCCCACTCGGGTGGAGGGAGATCGGGCTGGCAAGGGCGGTGGATCCGCGTCCCCAGCCGCGCGGAGGGAAATCGGGCAGGCGGGCGGGTGGCCCTGGAAAAGGATGCACGGGGGGCATTTTGGGGTGCGTTGGCGTGCGCAGCCTACAGGGAACGGTGCCCGGAGCCGCTGCAGCCGGCAGCCTGTTTCCGCTGCCAGTGCCCTCCCGCCGGGCCCCAAAGGACACTTGCCGCCGACGCCATTGAAGGCGGGAAAAAGGCACGAAGAATGAAGCTCTCCTTCTTCCTGCCTTCCTTCTTTGGGGCGCAGCAGGAGAGCGCCAGAAACCGCAGCATCGGGCAGGAGCCGGGAGGTCGGAGGCACCGGCAGCTCCCCGCCCAGCTGGAGCTGTCGCGGCACACCTGGCTGTGTCTCGCGGCACACTAGTGTGCCGCGGCACACCGGTTGGGAAACGCTGTTTTAGATAACCTGTCCATCTCCGCACAGTCTAGTATTTTTTTTGCATTTAAAGCCTCCTTTGTTACCAAATGAAAAATATAAAATTTACCGAAAGACTTCATAATATTTTACTTACATCAGTATATTTATAGTCACTGTTTGTGGCCAGAAACACCTTTCCCACTTCCTTCATGCGACTCAGCAGCAGTGGAAGCTTTCCCTAAAATGACAAACATCAACTTAAAACTAATTCTCAAACATTTGAGATAAAATGTTAATAGACAAAATCTGAGGGACCTGGACTCTGACTGGAATGCAGTGTCAACTGGTGACAAGACAGTCAAGGTGACAGGGATCAATCTTAGTCCTGTTATGTGGGAAGAGTTTGACCTGATGACACCTGAAAAAGTGGACGAGGCCATAGGAGCTGTGAGCTCCACCACCTGTTTATTGGATCCGTGTCCCTCCTGGCTGGATAATAATAATAATTAATAATAATTTATTAGATTTGTATGCCACCCTTCACCGAGGACTCGGATCCAGGCGGTTGTCAAAGCTTCTCTGAGGGATGGATCCTTTCCAGTTCCCTTCAAGGAGGCAATTGAGTGCTCCTCCTCAAGAAGCCTTCCCTGGTTTTGGCTGTTTTAAACAACTATCATCAGGTATCCAATCTTCCATTTTTAGGGAAGGTTATTGAGAAGGTGGTGGCGCTCCAGCTCCAATGGTCCTTGGAAGAAACTGATTACCTAGGCCCTCAACAGTCTGGTTTCAGGTCCAGCTACAGCACCGAAATTGCTTTGGTCACACTGATGGATGATCTCTGGTGGGCCCAGGACAGGGGTCATTTCTCTGTCCTGGTGCTCCTTGAACTCTCAGCGGCTTTTGATACCATTGACCATGGTACCTTTCTGCACCGACTGGAGGGGTTGGGAGTGGGAGGCACTGTTCTACTGTGGTTCTCCTACCTCTCTGGTGCTAGCAGGGTGGCAGAGGTCAACTCCTAGGTGCCTCCTTTGTGGGTTTCCTCAGAAGTCGGTCCTTTCCCTCCTCCTGTTTAATATCTACATGAAACCACTGATGTTAACTCACCTCGACAAAATGGGGTGAGTTACCATCAGTACGCAAATAACCCCCAACTGTACATTTCCACCCCGTGTCTGTTCAGTGAAGCAGTGGAAGTGATGTGCCGGTGTCTGGAGACTGCTAGGTCTGGATGAGTGTTAACAGGCTCAGACTCAATCCCAACAAGATGGAGTGGCTGAGTTTCTTCTTCCTAAGGCTGTTTCCACTTGTCCGCCCATAACTTGGGGGGGATGACTTTTGACCCCCTCAGAGAGGGTCTGCAACTTGGGAGTCCTTCATCCACAGCTGACTTTAGAACACCATCTTTCAGCTGTGGCAAGGGGGGTGTTTGCACAGGTGGTGCACTAGTTGTGGCCTATTTGGACAGGGAGTCTCATCACCTCGAGGATCGACTATTCCAATGCCCTCTACATGGGGTTACCTTTAAAAGCGTTCATAGACTACATTTGGTGCAAAATGCAGTCGCGTGAGCAATAAAACATACACACATCTCACCATCGCTCCACGAAGTACACTGGTTGCCAATTGGTCTCCAGACGCAATATAAACTGTTGGTTATGACCTATAAAGCCCTACATACCTTAGGACCAGGTTACTTAGGGGACCGACTTCTGCCTCATATACCTCAGTGGCCAATCAGGTCCCAGAATTGGCCTTCTCTAGTCCCGTCAGCTAAGGAGTGCTGGGGCCTAGGGGAAGGGCCTTCTCTGTGGCTGCCCCAGCCTCCAGAATCAGCTCCCTCCAGAGATCTGTTCCGCCCCCACCCTCTTGGCTATTTGCAAGGTTTTAAAAACTTATATCTGTCGGCAGGCTTGAGGCTGTTGAGCTTTACATCTTTTTCCAGTCATGGATGTGATTGTGTGATGGTTTTTGAGTGAATACTTTTTATACTTTTGGGGTTTTAACTATTGGTTTTAATTTTAGGTTGGGTTTCACCCATTTTATTGAATTGTATTCCTTTGTTGTAAGCCGCCCTGGGAAGGGAGGCATAGAAATCAATCCCTCCCCTCCCTCCATCTATCTATCCAAACAAACAAATGTTAAAATTTATTTTGGGGTACTTCAAATGACCTAGCTGAAATAGCACCATGCACCCTGCTGTTCTGAATAATGTCAAATACATATTTCGGTCTGCTTAAAATATCTTCTAAAATGTTACACATCTTAACTATGCGGTACTGCATCTCATGCCAAGTTCTGTGCATATAATGTAGTTGATTCAATGTGATAGCATAAAGGGCAGCTTTGTTAGTGCATCCTTACTATGTGATAAGTTCTGGACAAGAGGATGGGTACAGCTAAAGTTGGATTTCGTAGAAAAAAAGCAATGTGATAGCATAAATTAAAATTAAATGTGATAGCATAAATTAAAACCAATAGTTAATAATGATTTATAAGTGTCATTTCAACACATTATGGAAACAGCTTCCAAATAGATTTTACAGAAACAGTTACAGTCTTTATTTCTGACAGTCACGACTGAATACCTGAATACTGTATACCTGGATGAAGGGAAGCTCAAAAGAATGGACACAGTTTTATGGAACTATCAAGTTCATAGAGAGGCAAATGTCACACTCAGGAACCCTACATCCGCTTTAATTGCTGCAATTCAAATGCCAGAATCTAAGCCCCAAATGGTACTGCTACCAAATTCAAGAACTAAGGCTGAACTGACATATTGGAAAGTTTTCTGTGTCTTCTTTGTGATGACGTCTCTCTTGCTACTATCCTTGCATTTTTCGTAGCAGAAGAGAACAAAGATTCTTTAACAATAGAATTCATTGAAGTTCCACTTTTTACCTTTAGTAAATGTCTGGGCAGGGCTAACAACCTTGTAGCCAGTGCATTGGTATGGATGCTACTGGACTATGATAATCTCTTATATCTGTTTTACTTGAAAATTAGGCTTTTCAGATTGTCGCTTCATTCACACTTTTTCTGGTGCTATTCTGCAGGGCACTTTCTCCATCACCATCTATAACAGTCATGGTGAACCTATGGCACGGGTGCATATGTCTGCTGGCACACGAGCCGTTGCCCTAGCTCAGCTCCAACATGCATGTGTGTGCCAGCCAGCTGGTTTTTGGCTCACACAGAAGCTCTGGGAGAGTGTTTCTGGCTTCCAGAGAGCCTCCGGGGGAGATGGGTGAGGGTGTTTTTACCCTTCCTGGCTCCAGCGAAGCCTTTGGAGCCTGGGGAGGGTAAACCACGAGCCTACTGATGGTGAAATCTGACCCCACCATCAATGTGCTATTCTCTAATTGTTCCTGCTATTTCTAGAAATGTAATTAGGTCCCACAGAGTGGGTCTTCTCCGGGTCCCGTCAACTAAACAATGTCGCTTGGCAGGACCCAGGGGAAGAGCCTTCTCTGTGGCGGCCCTGGCCCTCTGGAAGCAACTCCTCCCAGAGATTAGAATTGCCCCCACCCTCCTTGCCTTTCGTAAGCTGCTTAAAAACCACCTCTGCCGCCAGGCATGGGGGAATTGAGATACTCTTTCCCCCTAGGCATCTACAATTTTATGCATGGTATATCTGTATGTATGTTTGGTTTTTATAACAATGGGTTTTTAACTGTTTTTAGTATTGGATTATTACAGTGATCCCTCGATTTTTGCGGGGGTTACGTTCCAAGACCTCCCGCGAAAATCGATTTTCCGCGATATAGCGGCGCGGAAGTAAAAACACCATTTTTGGCTAGGGACAGCCAAAAACTACCCCCACGCACCCTTTTTCAAGGCAGCACAAGGAGCCGGGCTTGAAATTAGGGCAGGGAGCGACGAAAGTGCGGAAGCCGACAAAGATTGCTTTGAATGTCGGCTGCCCCCGCCCCCCAGCACCTGCCCGCCTGCCGTTCGCCCGCCCGCCCGGCCACCCGCCATTCGCCCGGCCACCCGCCGTTCGCCCGGCCACTCGCTCACCGCTCGAGAGCAAGAGGGGGAGAGATAGAGAAAGAGAGAGAAGGAAAGAAAGAGATGAGAGAGGGAGGAAGAGAGTGTGAGAGAGGAAGAAGCAAGATAGAGAAAGAGAGAGAAAGAAAGATGAGAAAGGAAGGAAGAGAGTGAGAGAGAGGAAGAAAGAGAGAGAGAGAAGAGTGGAAGGAAGAGAGAGAGAAATGATAGAAAAAAGGGGAGAAAAAAAGAGAAATGAGAAAATGATTGAAGCAGAGAATGACAGGAAAGAAAGAGAAAGAGACAGAGAAGTGACTCTTGGTGATGACGTATGACGTCATCGGGTGGGAAAAACTGTGGTATAGCAAAAAAACCGTGGAGTATTTTTTAATTAATATTTTTTGAAAAACCGTGGTATAGCGTTTCGCGAAGTTTGAAGCCGCGAAAATCGAGCGATCACTGTATTATATGCTGTTTTATTACTGTTGTTAGCCGCCCCGAGTCTGTGGAGAAGGGCGGCATACAAATCCAATGAATAAATAAATTAGATGACTGCAAAATATGATTATTGTCATCAATTTTCATGTAATGGAACTTCTCTGATTACATGAATGCATTCACTGTCTGACATTATCTCTACCCAGCTTCAAATGCCTCTACTGGGACTCCATCCATTCCAGCAGCGTAACCATTCTGACTACCTTTGTTGCCACTCTTACTCCTTCAGATGTAGACTCAGCATGCAAGGCCTGAAATCCCAGCCTTTCAACGAGTGGCAGTTTCCTAGGTCTCCCATCTTTGCAGTCACTCATTTCAAGATTTTATAAATATCCCATTGGCTTTATGTTTGTTGACTTAGTTCTTCACTTAGTCATCAGAAAACGGCAAAGAGGGTGTGGTACTTGTGTTTTTGTGCAGCTTCTTCCAGTTCCAGAGCCATGGTGTTCCAGCCACTTGCTCTGCCTTTAGCTCAGTGTTTCCCAACCTTGGCAACTTGAAGATATTTGGACTTTAACTCCCAGAATTCCCCAGCCAGCGAATGCTGGCTGGGGACTTCTGGGAGTTGAAGTCCAAATATCTTCAAGTTGCCAAGGTTGGGAAACACTGCTTTAGCTGGTGGCAAACTTCAAATCTGTGCTGCATGCATCATGTATTGTCTGCCAACTTGATCTGTCAACTGATTCTAGGCATTTATCCAAGCTCCAAACTTGTGCTTGGTGTCAAATAGTCAGGCATGTGGCATGTGTGTAGATAGTTTCAGAGGCTTGTTTTTCTTCCATGTCCACATCACCATCAGGAAATGTCAGAGTAGAAAACCAGTTTGCTAATGTTGTTTAAAATTCTTTCCAAGCCCAGTTCAGCCAGTTTTGACCAGTACTGCTTTGCTGATAAATCATCTGTCATTTTGCATGTTGGAGCTTAATTTGAATGTTTGCCCAGAGTAAGTAATGGTGAGAGCCACAATCATTACTTTGCACTATTATCAAAGGTCCAATTTGAAAAATATAATCAAATTGAGCCATTGTATCATTGGCCGATAAACTTTCTCTCCTTTGGTGAACTTCCTGTTTTCCGTCTGCTATTTTAAATGATTGGGTAGTAAGACCAATTAAGAATTAGCAAATAAATCACCATCTATCCTCTTTCTTAAAGCAACTTTTTCAATACTTACATCTTTCACCACATACTTGTGTAGATTTTCAACTGTCTTCTCCTTAAGTGAGCCCTGCAACAACAAGGGGGAAAAAAATCTTACATGACAGCAGAAGCAATGACCTAGTAGGTACCTTACTTGGGTTTCATATTAATATAATCTTTCATTCTGTCATCACGTAGAAAGATGTGCAAGTGACACTAAAGACAGAAAGTTCTTCGCAGCGTTTCATATGTCAAGAGATTAGTATTCATGATTTCATTGTAGAATTGGACAACTCCAAGGGTCATTTATGACATAAGAATGAAATATGAGTCAAAGTGTAATTCAGATGATGGCACATAATAATTTATGTTCTAAAACGGAATAGTCTGAAGACATATGATAGTTAAAAGCTACAGTGTGGGGCTATCCTCAACTCTGTCTAGATGACAGGCTACCAAGGAACTTTATATAAATCACCAAATAGAGTAGAGAGAAAAATGAATATACAGAGTGTAAGAGGTCTGGCATCTGTTTCTGTGATGGGCTACAACTACTAATATTTTGAGGCAAGGAAGAAACAGAAGAATTAAATTAAGGAGAGAATGAAGGAAGAATAAAAAGTAATTCATTCTGTATCACATCTTCTCCAATTATCTTGCTGGAGTACTACTGGTATTGAGCATTTATTCTTCAGGGAAGAAAAAAAATAAAATTATTGAAATGATACTATAATTCAAAACTCAGAATCCTTTGCATTAAAGAGATCATCAAAATGTTCCCAAAATGCAGGTTACCTTATAATGAACCCAGTCTACAGCATCTCTTACATCCTGGAACATACTTCTGAAGGACATGAAAAGGTCCCCATCTTTAAATCCTGTATCACAGCTGAGAGACAAATGCAATAAAACAGTCATGTAGAAAATTGCATGAGGCTTGAGAAATGTTGTGTAATTAAAAATGAGTGTGTCCTTAGGTATAAACTGAAGGCAGTTTCCCATCCTTTCCCCCTAGATTTTTGTTTACATATTTTGTATATTTTGTCATATTTCATGAATAGGCATTATGCTTTATCTATCTGTTGAAATACTATCTTGACTACTTCAAAGGGAATATTTTTTTTCAGTGACCTGTTATCTTACTGAAAATTAAATCACAATACAGTGAACCCTCGATCATCGCGAGGGTTCCGTTCCAGGACCCCACGCGATGATCGATTTTTAGCGAAGTAGCGGTGCGGAAGTAAAAACACCATCTGCGCGTGCGCAGATGGTGTTTTTGCTTCCACTGCCGCCCGCCCTTCGCCCGCCCACCCCGTTGCTCGTGCCTGGGGTGCGCGCGCGCTTGGGGACTCCCTAGCTCCGCTTCCCAGCTGGGGAGCGGAGCTGGGATGTCCCCAAGCGCGCGCGCTTTCCCCAGCAACGCGCGCGCGGTGGGGACTCCCTAGATCCGCTTCCCAGCTGGGGAGCGGAGCTGGGATGTCCCCAAGCGCGCGCGCTTTCCCCAGCAACGCGCGCGCGGTGGGGACTCCCTAGATCCGCTTCCCAGCTGGGGAGCGGAGCTGGGATGTCCCCAAGCGCGCGCGCTTTCCCCAGCAACGCGCGCGCGGTGGGGACTCCCTAGATCCGCTTCCCAGCTGGGGAGCGGAGCTGGGATGTCCCCAAGCGCGCGCGCTTTCCCCAGCAACGCGCGCGCGGTGGGGACTCCCTAGATCCGCTTCCCAGCTGGGGAGCGGAGCTGGGATGTCCCCAAGCGCGCGCGCTTTCCCCAGCAACGCGCGCGCGGTGGGGACTCCCTAGATCCGCTTCCCAGCTGGGGAGCGGAGCTGGGATGTCCCCAAGCGCGCGCGCTTTCCCCAGCAACGCGCGCGCGGTGGGGACTCCCTAGATCCGCTTCCCAGCTGGGGAGCGGAGCTGGGGTGTCCCAGGGAAGCCTCTGGGGGAAGGGGGAAGACCCAGGGAAGCCTCTGCCCGGCGGGGAAACTCCACCATCTACGCATGCGTGGAAGGGCACGCATGCGCAGATGGTGGAGTTTACTTCCGGGTTGAAAACTCGCGAAATAGCCCTTTCGCGATACTTGAGGACGCGAAACTCGAGGGTTCACTGTATTTTATTTTAAAAGGAACAATCCTTTAAATTAGGGGTCCCCAAACTTGGCAACTTTAAGACTTGTGGACTTCAACTCCCAGAATTCTCCAGACAGTTATGCTATGGACAATTCTGGGAACTGAAATCCACAAGTCTTAAGGTTGTCAGGTTTGAAGACATCTGCTTTAAATGTTTGTTTTTTTTCACTCTGAAATAACTATGTCACTATGTTGTGTTTTTATATAGTTGCATTGTAAAAGCTGCCTACAACATGGCCTTGCTAATTTCATATAGCCAAGACAATACTTACCTTGAATATCGGTCACAATTAGTAAAGAAATCAATCAGACAAGCCAACAGATATGTCTCTGCAAGAAAGCAAAACCAAGGCAAGATGAGATCTTAAACTGAACGATGAGTCAAATAGGCATACCTTTAATTAATCTAAACCAAGAAGCCATTTATAAAAGTGTCCCTTTAAAATTAATGGCAATGTACCTACTGATCTGGACTACGTAATTCCCCCCTCTTAATTCTCACCTGGTAAGTTGAACAGTGTGTTTAAAATGTAAAACCTGTCAGTATCATCTCTCTGAATGAATTTATTAGGATACTGTTCTCGTATTTCTGGCCTGAGGAATATAAAGGATAAAAGAATATGGTAGTTAATTATATCAAATTGAAGCAATTCCTCAACTGTATATTGTAAGGTTCAATCAACAGTCAACAAGACCTCTGAGAAAGCCACGTTATCTCTTAAAATTTCAAAAAAAAAACCCAAAAATAAAACCCTGATCACTAAGCAGATTATATGATCTCTTAAAGGTGACATCTAATCTTATCAAGATACCGTTTGGGTATCCAAAGTATACATTGGATTTTTTTTGAAACCATACTTATTGACCAAAAGATCACAAAAATATTACATTGGTTTACCAATACAGTGTTCCCTCAATTTCCGCGGGGGATGCGTTCCGAGACCGCCCGCGAAAGTCAAATTTCCGCGAAGTAGAGATGTGGAAGTAAATACACTATTTTTGGCTATGAACAGTATCACAAGCCTTCCCTTAACACTTTAAACCCATAAATTACCATTTCCCATTCCCTTAGCAACCATTTATATTTTACTCACCATGTTTATTTATTAAAGTTTATTAAACAATATTTATTGAAGGCAGACAAAAGTTTGGCGATGACATATGACGTCATCGGGCGGGGGGAAACATGCTATGGGGGGAAAAACGCAAAGTATTTTTTAATTAATATTTTTGAAAAATCGTGGTATAGACTTTTCGTGAAGTTCGAACCCACGAAAATTGAGGGAACACTGTATATTGATAAGAAAAAAAATAGGAATATGATAATGTTAAAATTAGATAATTTCTGTCAGAAACTAACAAACCTCAAAGTCATTATGAGACGCTAGACCATGTGCAACCGAATGTATCCCAGCTGTGCATAACACCACGCATGTTTGCATCACTTACCCTCTCATAAAGTTAAAGCCATGTGCACACACTAGGATGTTCCCATAGGCATCAACTTTTAACAGGTTTCCATAAAGGGAATCAAATACCAGGCCTCTATTAAAAAAAAGAAATTCAAGGACAGATGTCAGCATTTCATAATAAGCAACGATGAACAGCAAGACTTTGAAAGATAGTCTGTTGGAATGGCATACCTGAGCCAGTTCTATCACGTTCTGTCCAAATTAGAATCTGACCCTAAGGAGGACACTGATGATAGAGTCCCATTGAACTTTTGTTTAGCTGCAGAGGAAAAAATAGTCTGCATTGCCTGGTTTAAATGTACAATTAATCTATTTTCTTATACTTAGTTCATTTATCTTAACAGCAAGGTACTTTGCCAGAACAAATTTTGGCAGCATTTACTTCTCAGAATTTCACTACAGTTTCCTAGAAATTCCCAAAATTGTGGTTAACATTTTTATTAGTTCTAAAAAGCCAGCTTGAAAAATAGGTCAAACTTCAAAGGTTTGGTTTATTTGAAGCCAACCATGTGTACTATTAAACAAAAGTTGCCACACCCTATGCCAATGTCTGGCCCTCTAGAAGAATAAAAGGGTCCATGTGTGCCAAGGTTCACTGAAGTCTTTCTACAACTTCCTAAAGCAAGCTTGAATATGATCTGCACATACTATCAATATGGACATTTAAATGTTACATACAAACTAAAACATCTCAATGAAATGTTAGAAGCTAGCAGCTTACCAGGACGGCTTTCATTAAAACAAGGTACAAAGTCAATGCACCCATAACTATGAACTTATAATGTTTCGGTGCAACAGTGTCTTAGTTTCATGGAAAGACAATATATTGAATTTAGACAATCAATGAGGTATACAGTTGAGGGATGTATGTTTCCTCTGCTTGATAATTATCTATCCCCTCCCACACTAATCCCTCTATTAAATTCTGCCATCAAAGTAGTCTCAATTGGATGAACAATGCTTGAAAAAGAGGCTGGATATCTGGGGGGGGAAACCTGCTATATTGGGTGTGGCTATAAATTAAGACTTCAGATGGTCTATTCTCTTTTCTCTGGCTTCACTGCCAATCCATTTAATGTGCTCTGTGGGTCTCCTTCCCATTCATGTGTCATGGTTTTTCCTTACCCATGATGTGACATTATCCTATAGTGCATTTCTCAGACCCCGCTCTACATCAATAGTTGCTGTAGAAAGATAGGCATAGAATGTTCAAGGTATAAAGAGTTTAATTTTTATGTCAAGTCAACAATACTGAGAGCAAGGTGAGACTGTGATTCAAAAAAGGAGAGTGGAGCATATTTCCTGCAATGTGTAGTTTGTCCCCAGGTCTGAGAGAACAAGGAGTTAATAACAAGACAATAATAATAATGATGATGATAATAATGATAATAATAATAATAATAATAATAATAATAATAATAATAATAATAATAATAGCAAGAACAACATGGTACAATGTCTAAGGATTTATAAAACACATTAAGAAATTGCAGCTTCCTGCAATAACACCAGTGGAATTGCAAAAAAATGCGCTACTTGGAACATCATATATTTTAAGAAGATACTTGATTGTTGCCCAGGACAGTATTTCCCAACCTTGGCAACTTGAAGATATCTGGACTTCAATTCCCAGAATTCCCCAGCCAGCATTTGCTGGCCGGGGAATTCTGGGAGTTGAAGTCCAAATATCTTCAAGTTGTCAAGGTTGGGAAACACTGGCCTAGGACACTGGCAGCAACCCCATTAGCACCAATCAGTGATATTTGTGACACATTTTTAAATGTTCAGTTGACTGAGTTTCATGTTTAATGAATAAAAGAGAATATTTTATTATTATTATTATTATTATTATTATTATTATTATTATTATTATTACCACCGTATGTTGTTGTTGTTAATTTATTAAAATTATATACTGCCTTTCAACCCTTCTGAGCAGCTCACAACATTCAGACTAAAAAATTATAATAAACTGCAACAGCTAAAATTTTCATTCCAAGAAATCCAAATACAGTAGTACCCCTAGATACGAGCATAATTCATTCCAAAAGGGAGCTTGTATCTCGAGCAAACTCGTATCTGGAACGAATTGCTTTAGACTTTGTTTTCCCCCTCCGAGATAACCAAAAGCAAGGATTCTTGCGCTACCTAGTGGACGCTCGGCTCGTATCCCGAATTTGAGCTCGGAACTTGAACAGAAATGTCTCTCCCCTCCTGGCTCGTATCTTGAAATACTCGCATGTGGAGCAGCTCGTATCTAGAGGTACTACTGTACATTTGGAAATAAGCTTAAAAACTAAATGTACACTGCTTATTTGAACCACAACTCTTTAGTCTGATGCCAACAGCAGAAGTACATGGCTTGACTAAATGCAAGTGGAGTTCACATAGAGATAGTGTAGGAATTGTGTGATTTATGCTTCCCCATGGACCTGCGCCTGCCAGGAATTGGGCTGGGCAAGCGAATGAAAATCCATCCATGCATGCCTGGGATCCAGGCAGTGCATGAAACCACACGTACCCAGTCCACGGAAAAAACACCCTTCCAGGAACCAGTCCCTAGAGTCCAAAAGGTGCTGATGTAAATGATTCACAATGAGTCTAGAATCTAGATCAGGGGCGGGCAATTAATTTTGCCATAGGGCTGCATGAGAAATTGGGATGGTTTTAGAGGGCCGGACTAATATAATTAACTCAGGTCTACCCAATACTGTATATTATTCGGTAGAACTTTGTTAATTATATTATAATTATAAATTATAATTATATTATATATTATATATTTATTATATATTATATATTATGCATTATATATTATATATTTAATTATATATTATATCTTGAACACCTGGTTCTTATGTAGAAAAGTTGGACCAACCTCCGCGGGCCAGTCACAGACAGCGGGTGGGCCGCATCCGGCCCTCGGGCCGCATCTTGCCAAGGTCTGATCTAGATTGTAATCTTTGCCCACATTATACAGTGGAACCCCGACATAAGAGCTGCTCTACTTAAGAGCAACTCGAGATAAGAGCTGGGAGGGGAGAGATATTTTTGTTCTACTTACAAGCCCAAATTCGAGATACAAGCGCCAAGGAGCTGTCTCCTGAAGCCAAACGCTAACTTCCGCGTTCGGCTTCAGGAGACAGCTGCGAAGCGGCACGCGTGTTTTAAAAGGTTGCAGCCGGCCTGGGGGGCTCGGGGGGGGGGGGCTTGCAGCTTTCTTTCTTGCTCTTTTTCTTTCTCTCTTTTACCTTCCCTTCCTCTATTTCTTCTTTTCTTTCTCCTTCCCACCTTCTTCCCTCCCTCCCTCCCTTCACTCATTCCTCTCTTACTCTCCCCTTTCATAAGTTTCCTTGCTTCCTTCCTCTGTTCCTGTCCCTTCCCCCTTTCTTTCTTTCTTTCTTTCTTTCTTTCTTTCTTGCTCTTTTTCTTTCTCTCTTTTACCTTCCCTTCCTCTATTTCTTCTTTTCTTTCTCCTTCCCACCTTCTTTCCTCCCTCCCTCCCTTCACTCATTCCTCTCTTACTCTCCCCTTTCATAAGTTTCCTTGCTTCCTTCCTCTGTTCCTGTCCCTTCCCTCTTTCCTTCCTTCCTTCCCACCCTCCGTCCATTCATTCACCCATTCCTCTCTTGATCGCTTAAAGCCGGTCCCTGGTGCAAAAAGGGTTGGGGACCTCTGTCCTACAGGATTGGGTGGCAGAGAAGTTGAACATATGTAAATTTAAAAGTTTAAGAAAGTTTACAAGTTAAGTGAAAGAAACTTCATTATTCATTTATATGTACATGTACATTTCTTCATTAAAAACATGTCTTTCTGCATAATTTAGACTAACTTTGTGAGTTTTTTGAGGGCTGGAACCAATTAAAATTATTTACATTAATTCCTATGGGGAAAAGTCGTTCGAGATAAGAGCTGCTCGACTTAAGAGCCCAGGTCCGGAACGAATTAAACTCGTATCTCGAGGTACCACTGTACTGTGAAACTGTGGATACTTCTTAGAAAAATGTAAAGAATTCACTGGGGGAAAAACAATGTGGACGAATAAATTTTGCTTTCTTTTTTCACTTTCTCATTATTAAGGCTTCATTTTCATATTTGTTCCTGTATACTTTTGTACTGTAAGAATTTTTCTACCATATTTTTATGAGGGAATATTTCCCCGTTAAACAGCATCTCAAATTTTTTACATAAATCATCATTAAAAATTAAAGAAGTGAGCCTAATAAAAAGTATAAAAATGTGAAGTTTTAAAAATATACATTTTATAAAAAGGCTTATATTTTCCCTCATTACCTACTTTTAGTAAATGCGTTCTAACTATGTTGCCAGAAAGATTCAGGGAAAGAGTCACAGAATTACATAATATAAACAATTGGAAGGGTCTTTGAATATTCTCTAATCCTCCTCCTGACCAATCCCAGAAACTACTACTAAACTATAGCATCCTTGTCAGATAGTCAATCATGATGCTTTCAGTTCCACTAAGTTCTTCCAAAAGCCCTGAGCAACTTCAGAAGTCTCGCAACACAGCACAAAGAATTGTCAGAGAAATGTGCAATGAGTCCCAATAGACTCAAGAAAGCACCTTAGGAAATACACAGATCATTAAAAATTCTGGAATACCATGGATATTATCCCCAAATGATTTTGTGAGTAGTCATTTAGTTGTCATAAATTAAACTTAACATTTATAAAATGGCAAAAGGAATATTCATACCTATCTATTCTGCAGTTATCTTCCATTTATGTCAATTTTAAAACACATTATCTGATAACACATAAGCTTACATTTTTAAGATACATATGTAGTTTAGAATATATGAACTCTAGCACCTTAAGCTTAAAAGTACCACTTAAACTATGCAGAACAATTACAACTTTAAATTACAATTGTTTACCTGGTAGGGAATGTAGGATCATAGACAAAACTAAGCAGCTCTTGAGGATATCCGATTGAAACTAACCGTTCGACTGTTAAGTCAAATCCAAGGGATTCATATTCTGGAGATTTATACACTGTGATAAGATGAGAAGATTCCAATTAGAAAATACCAAAGAGAAAGCAAGAGAGATGTCACAACTAAGCAAATCAGAAAATTTTCATTAATTTTACCAGTCTTTATAGGCAGTTCGGCAGACATAAAGCAATGACTGAGGTATCTCTTTGCCTTTCAAGTTTGGTGCATAATCTGGGGTCTTGACATCTGCCAGAATTTTGGAAACAAGCTTTCTCTGTAGCATTGCCTGCCTTTTGGAATGAGGTTCCCCCTGAGATCCAGATAGTCCCCTCTTTGCTGATGTTCAGAAGACCTGTGAAGACCCACGTCTTTGGCAAGGAAGAATGACATCCTTTGTTCATTTCATCTGGACTGTTACCCTTGCCATGTTTTACCTTCAATGATTTTATTGTAATGTGTTTGTTGCGAGCCATCCAGAATTGTTGAGTCGAGTGGCACACACGTTTAATAATCTATTATAGTTGGTTGCACAATCATCCAGATGTTTAGACTGGATTTGGCATTTTTATGCACCCACTGAGTCCCAAGGACTTAGGACAGCCAGATGTTGATGTCTGATGGTGAGGTATCATCACAGAATGCAAGTTGTTCTCAAATAAAGTTGCCTTCTACAATTGAGTGATGGTAAAATTTGTCAATGCTGATGGTGCTCTCGTTGTTTTGAGATTGAATCCAAGGCACCCAATACCATTGGTACTACCTTTGCTTTCTTTTCATAGTAATTCCATTTCTATTTGTAAGTCTTTGTATTTTGTTAACTTCTCCAGTTCTTTGTATTTTTTATTTATTTTTTTTTAATTCGATTTTTATGCCGCCCTTCTCCTTAGACTCAGAGCGGCTTACAACATGTTAGCAATAGCACTTTTTTTAACAGAGCAAGGCTATTGCCCCCACAATCCGGGTCCTCATTTTACCCACCTCGGAAGGATGGAAGGCTGAGTCAACCTTGAGCCAGTGATGAGATTTGAACCGCTGACCTTCAGATCTACAGTGGCCTGCAGTACAGCACTCTACCTGCTGCGCCACCCTGGCTCTTGTATTCTATTCAGCTGTCTCCTGGAATTGCCATGTTCACTATCTAGGCTTTTTTGACTTTGTTATCAACTGTTAAGTCTGGGGTGTTATGTTGCAATTTCTTCCTTTTCTATGACTTTCTCAATTTTATGGTCCCACCAGTTCTTGCAAGTGGTTAAATTATATTTCTTATCGATCTTTCAATGCACCATTGTTGCTACTTTGCTCTGCCATTGTTTGCAGTCAATCTGTGAGTTCTTGCAGCAACCAACTAGGTGGCCCACTGTTTCTTCAGCTTCTTTGCAGAGGCGGCATTTTCTATTCCTTGCTGCCTTCTCAATTATAGTTCTGTATCCATTTATTTTTAAGGCTTCCAGATTTGTCTTTCTTCAATTTCCTGCTCTCAGACATTGCCAGGGTCTTGTTAATATCTGCTTTGCCTGCTATTTTTTAAAATGTACTGACCATGTATTTGCCATGTGTCATTCTTTTCTTCATACTATTTATGATTGATTGCACAGTCAGACAGATGTTTTTACCCATTTTTACAGGCATTTTTACCCTAAGTTAGACAGATGTTGTTTTTTGTTGGTGTAAAAGGAAGACAAAACCCTTAACTCCATTAACTTGAATCAAAAGAGCTTTTACTGAGATAAAGTGGTTGCAGAAATGTCAGGCGGAATCTGATAAGTCTCACACAGAGCACAAAGCAATTCCTCCATTTCCCCAAACCCAACCTTCCTCCCGACCATTCCACCAGCAGCCAATGTGATGCTGCAAAGTTGTTTTGAGCATGTGGAGGTGCTAGGCAGATAACAGTTCATTCTCAGAACACAATGGTCTTGGAACCAACCTTGGAACCAAGCTGGGAGCCAAGCTGCAATTTGTGATTTTCTCCAATTATGCCTCTTCTATTCTGCTGTCTCCAGATATTGCCACATGCAGACATTTTAAATTTTCTTTCTGACAATTGTTAAGTCTGGAGTATTATGTAGCAGGTACTGTTCTGTTTGAATGTGACAGTTCCAGAGACCTTTAGCTTCTTCTTTTTCTATGACTATGTCTATTTCTAGTAGTAGTAGCAGTAGTACATAAGTGACTGTACATTATTAAGGTTCAGAATATGATATTATGCCAAGTGGCCTTCTTATTTGATGTATAGAAGAGCGCACATTATATGAAGATTATGATAACAGCAGCTCTAACTGAAGAGAGATGTTGACAGCAAATACATGTATATATGTATATTCTAAGTCAATAATCAATTCTAAGAAAAAATAGTTCTTTCTAGAATTTCAAAATAACTTCAGCTAATAGATACATGTATTATGAAAAACATGGTATATATTCCATCATACCATATTATAAACTTAACCAGAGTATGCATGTATAATCATAAGAGTATGCATGTATAATCATACGAGTCAGCGGAGAGGGGCGGCATACAAATCTAAATAATAAATTTTAAAAAATCAATCTGTATAAAACATAAATCTGGAAGTTTTTGGAGGAAAGGTAAAGTAAAACAAAATAAATAAGTGATAATATGCAAGAAACTCATAGTACAGCTATAGTCCTTATTGAGTACTGCAATGCCTAGTAATACTCCCCCAATCTCCATACAATCATAAAGGGAAATAACCCTAAAAGTAATAGACTAGAGATTGTTTGTAAAGGGTCACAATCACAGACTTGTCAGTTTCAAAGTGAAAAGCCAATTGATCCCTAATATTACATTTATTATATAGAAGCAATATATTATTTCTATTTGTCCAAATCAAGAAAGGTGTGTAATCTTGAAAACATTGGAAAACCCTGAATAACTATCCAGGTAAATATTTTTACAAGGTGCCTCCAAATAATCAAAAGTGCCCTATGATATTTATAGGACATGATATGCCCTGTTGTCTAAGCAGATTCACAGAATGAACATGTGTAACCAGAGCTATTTTTTCTGAAAGATTCATGATATCTACAATGAGTCAAATATAATATTTGTGATGAGGAGTTGCAGTTTGAAACACAATGCAACAACTAGCCAACTTTACTTCTTTTTGTAAAACCTAATTGGGATTAACTAGGAAAATGAGAAAATATCCCAGAAGAAGACATTGCTCAACAATCGTTGTACTATTGCCAAGAAAACTACATGAACTTATCCATGAAGTCACCAGGAGAAGAACGAAGAACTCTTGTATAAATTCACTCTAAAAGAGGAATGAAAGCTATAAAGCATAGGAAAGAATATTGCATTTCAGCAGGGAAAATATTCTAAGAAATTTTTATAAACAAAGAAAACCAAGTAATATTGTAATACAATATTGTAAAAGGATTAATACAATGTTAAATAACATTGTGATTTGACTATTGCTGTTATGATAAATGGGGAAGAATTTGGATTTTATTCATTCTTGATTTAATTATTTGATTTTATAACTTTTATGGAAATATTGCAAACCACCAACAATTTTGTTTGAGTGCAACAGTTTCTATAATGGTGATATACATACTATATAGAAATATATAAAGGAAATTCAGATTCTAAATACAGTAGTAAAAACACAACCTTAAAAATTATAATGAAATTTTTATCCTGAATTTTCTTGCTATTAACTTACGTTTTTGAAACAATATTTCCAGAAAATATGGGAGTCCTTGAAATTACTTAAGATTCCACAATGAAAATAGCAGTAGTTGTTCACTAATATCCAATACTATCTAACAGCCACTCTAGGAATCTTTTTGTGTAATTTGGTATCATCACATCATGACTAATTCGTTCTAGGCTCAGTTCTAGATTCATGTGTGGCCCACTAGTGTAAACACTCCTACATCTGTTTTGAGGAAGCCAAACCAAAAAGTAAATGAAAATTAACTCCAACGCCATAATTGAAGCCTGCCATAATAATAACCAATTACAGGATTAAAAGTGAAGAGCTGGTGACTGTAGCAGTTAGTACCAACTGACTTTGAGTTTTTCCACAAAACAGAGCCAAAAGAAAGCACAGATGCAAGATGAAATTCATAGATTAAATCTGATGCAATGCATCAATTTATGAAATGACCATAGCCAAGTATTCTCTTTCCAACCATTTTTTTTACAACCACATGTATTATTCCCATAGAAGGTTTTAGGGTTTGTACGCCCTCAGATACTTTCCATATAAGACACAATGATGTACAACAACATAGCTCTTATTTAAAAGCTACCCAAATTATAGCTTTACACAATTTCTAAGAAACAGTGCAAGATGCTTTCTTAAGCCTTATTTTTTTCCAACAGAAAGAAAAATTAGTAGTTCTTATCACATTCTGAAATCAGGTTTATATAAATTTATATCTGTTCTTTGTTTATCCTCACTTCTATTTTCCACCACCAACTTTCTCCGTTGCTTTCTTCAACTCAATTTTAGATTACAATTTTATTGCATGGATTTGACTTTATACTATTACTCTGAAAAGCATCATTCATACTCAGAGCTTTATATAATTTAATGCAAATGTTGTTTCACCATCATAATATGAAGTTCACTGAGCACTAGGAAAAGCCCTAGCAAAATCAATAAATGAATACATGTCTATTTCAGTGTATGTGAGTATGCTTTTTAAAACATAAGCATTTAATATTAAATACAGCTATTTGTTCAATAATAGTTTATATGTTTCTGCATATGTACTAGGAAACCTATTAAGATTCCAAACCCAAATGCTTCAACAGAATATTAAATCCTAATGCAAAATTTAAGCCATTTAACGCACTTGGTTATTTAAGGCAGTGTTTTTCAACCAGTGTGCCGTGGCACACTAGTGTGCCGCGAGATATGGTCAGGTGTGCCGCGAAGCTCAGAGAGAAAGAAAGCGAGAGAGAGAGAAAGCAAGAGAGAAAGAAAGCAAGAGAGAGAGAAAGAGAGAAAGCAAGAGAAAGAGAAAAAGAACTAGAGAAAGAAAGCAAGAGAGAGAGAGAGAGAGAGGGAGGGAAGGAGAGAGAGAGAAAGACAGAGGGACGTAGGGAGGGAGAGAGAAAGAGAGCAAAAAAGAGAGGAAGGAAGGAAGAGAAAGAAAGAGGGATGGAGAGAGAAAGAAAGAGGAAGGAAGGAAGGGAGAGAAAGAGGGAGGGAGAAAGAAATAGAGCAAAGGGGAGGAAGAGAGAATTTTTTTGTCCAAACTTTTTTTAGCCGCCCCCCTCCCCCGCTCAATGTGCCCCAGGGTTTTGTAAATGTAAAAAATGTGCCGCGGCTCAAAAAAGGTTGAAAATCACTGATTTAAGGAACCATTTGGGTTTATTGAAATTAAAAAAATACTTAACATTAAAATATCTTATTCGTGAAAAACCATTTTCAAGGTCCACTATCAATCCAGAACATGTTTATTTTAGCAATGTATTTTTTTAAAAAAAAATCCACAAAAGTTGGAAGGCGGAAGAGAGTAGTGCGCTCTGCTTCTCTTTTCTGACAACCTACTCTGAAATACACATAAAGTAATTTATTATCTCTCTGCAAAGAAATTCTGTCTATCTGCCTGCCTGCCTGTCTATGCCAGCTGAGTCACCTTGGACCAGTCACTCCTTTCACCCTTAGGGAGTAGGCAACAGGAGACCATGTCTGAAATCTTACTAAGAAAACTGCTGGAAACCCCTGATGATGAAATCAAACCTGGCATTGTGAAAAGAAGTACCGTAGATACTGCTACGCATAATCAATTGTGTAGTAAGTCCACAAGCCTACAAAAGATATACAGTGGTACCTCATCATACGAACTTAATTGGTTCCAGGAGGAGGTTCGTAAGGTGAAAAGTTCGTAAGATGAAACAATGTTTCCCATAGGAATCAATGTAAAAGCAAATAATGCGTGCAAATCCTTCAGGAAAATCCCAAACTTTAGAAGGGAGGCGAACAGAGGGCAGGGAGGAGCAGCTAAAGGGGGCGGGTGGAAGAAGTAAGGCTAGGTTAAAGGGTGAGTGGGAAGGAAGAAAGGCAAGGGGGGCGCCCCTCCCTTTTCTTTCTTCAAAAGACAGTTTCAGTTCCTTTGCAAGCACGTTGTTCTCTGCAAAAATTTTCCTCCCCCAAGCTTACCCTCCCTCCTCCCTTTTCTTTCTTAAAAAGACACCCTTTCAGTTCCTTTGCAAGCACGTTGTTCTCTGCAAAATCTTTCCTCCTCCAAGCCGCCCCTCCCTCCTCCCTTTTCTTTCTTAAAAAGACACCCTTTCAGTTCCTTTGCAAGCACGTTGTTCTCTGCAAAAATTTTCCTCCCCCAAGCCGCCCCTCCCTTTTCTTTCTTCAAAAAAGGGGAAAAAAAGAAACCCCTTCATCCCAGCAGCAGCTGCTTGGGTTCGTATGGTGAAAATAGTTCGGAAGAAGAGGCAAAAAAATCTTAAACACCGGGTTCGTATCTTGAAAAGTTCGTTAGAAGAGGCGTTCGTAAGATGAGGTACCACTGTACACTGAAATTATCAGTCAAGGCAACAAATGTAATTTCAGATTAGCGAGGGGTGATTTGAGAAATGGAACACAATCCAGCTGTCAGCATCTTCAGATCCGATAACTATCAAATGCAATATTCAATAAAAGTGTTCAAAACTAATTTAACCATTTGAAGAATGCAATTTCCTTATGAAATCATAAAAGAATCCCAAAGCACAGAAAGCTATATATTAAAATATATACAGGACTTTCATGCATGCTAGGGTTACTTGTTAAAAGACAGGCACATAAGCCACATTCATAGCCTTTGTGGGGAGAAAAAATGTATATATCTGCAGCCGCTCCACCTAGCACAATATACTGCTGCCAAGATTTTAACTCACATGAGACAGAGGCAGATGCAGAGTGTCACTCCAGTCTTGAAGGAGTTACACTGGACTCTCCTGTCAAAAAGAAAGAATCAAACTGACTTTAAAAAAATAAGAGCAGTGGTGATTTATTAACACCAATATGCTTGCTTGAGCTGCTGGATTGAGGACAATCAAAAACCAGCCAGTGAGACATAGTTTACATCTGCTGATCTTTATAGGCAAGATCCCATATTCAAAGGACAAAACGCTCTTACGATTCACACACAGAAAATTTGCAGGAGACTTTAGCACAAGTGTTTGTATAAATTGTGCTCCTATGAATATTTTTTTTAAAAAAATTAGATCTTGGACCCCAATACGTAGTGTTACCCCAGCAGCAATATAGAATGTGTAATAAAACATTAACGTATCAACTTGAGGGTCATTGTTTGCTGTATGTGACCTGGCTTAATAAAAAATAGTTGACTTTTCCCCCCATTTCCTCTACCACAAAAGCCAGTTTAGTGCACATTGGAAGAAAAGAGGAGAGCACTGCATACATAACACTCAGGATTCCGAAAGAAAATAATACATCTATTTATTGAGACATATGCTACAATAAATATTGAAATAGAACAGAACAGAATAGCCTATTTTATTTGGCCTAGTGTGATTAAATACACAAGAAAATTGCCACGGGGCAGAAGCTCTTAATGTACATGCAAAAAAGCAGCAGAATAATGAAAATCATAATCATACCAATAGGAGGGGATAATAAGGATAATAGTAATAATAAGTACAGTCATGGTACTTCGGTAAATATATAAACACATTAGACAGCAGTGTGTGCATTAGGTGTTTAGCAGAGTGATGGCACAAGTGGGAAAACTGTCCCTGTGTTTAGTTGTTTTGGCATGCAATGCCTTATTTTATCCTCCTGAAAGAAGGAGCTGAAACAGTTTGTGTCCAGGGTGTGATGGGTCTACAGCTATTTTATCAGCCCTCCTTCTGACCCGGACAATATACAGGTCTTCTATGGAGGCAGGCTAGTTGCAATTATTCTTTCCGCGGTCTTAACTATCTATTGGAGTTGGTAGTTGTCTTGTTTGGTTGCTGTTTGTAACCAGACAGTTATAGAAATGCATATGACAGATTCAATAATTTCTCTGTAAATGTGTATCAAGAGCTCCGGGAGCAGTCTTAACTTCCTGAGTTGACACAGGAAGAACATTCTTTGTTGTGCCTTTTAAAGGATGTTTCCAATGTTAAATGACCATTTCAAATCCTGGAAGATTAAAAAAAACCAAAATTGAAGGACTCTACTGTTGACACTGTGCTTTTGAATATGGTAAGAGGTGGTAAAATAGAAGGGCTCCTTCTAAAATCCATTCTCATCTCTTTAGGTTTAAGTGTATTCAGTTGTAAGTGGTATATTACATGAAGAAATGTTAATAGATTGCAAAAACCTATGGAAGTATCAAGCAAAATAAATTAAGAATACAGAAAAATTATGGAGAGCTCACTTTTACCAGTGCATGCCGACCTTTCTCATTTATCAGCCTGAAGACTGAAATCTAGGAAAAACCCCTGGCACTTGCACCAACATCTGCCCTACTTTAATACTGATTCCCAATGGAAAGCCAAAGGGGTGGCTGAATGCCCTGACATAGGAAGATATATAACTGAGTCCACAAAAAAGATACTAGGCTTTGAACTACCATGCCAGCAATGGACAATTCTAATAGGATCCTCACTTTTTACATGGCATCTGCAGAGATTTTCTGTATCAATGAGGCATAGTATCCTGGTCCTATGTCAAACTACAGATCATATGATGACAGGTTGTAAAGTGAGGACATATAGTAGTCCAGTATCTGATGTTTTTAATATAAACAATGCTGAGCTTCAATGGATCGACGGCCTAGACATTGGTATTTGAACATAGATATTTTTAATGTTTATATTTTATTGTGTTTTACTAATCTTGGTGAAATATTAATACTGCTAGTCTGTGTATGATGTGCCATACACTAAATAAATAATATTGAGAATATAAAATTATGAATGTCGGGATCTCTTGATTGGTGACTGATGACAAAACACTTTTGGAAAGGAGAAGAGTTGCAACACTTTATGCAAAATAAGCAAGTCCCATTTGGAAGGTTTGGAAATTTTTTATTTTAAAATTGTAAGATGTGGTGGTTTTCAGAATAGCTTTTGTTGTGTTTTTTCTCATAATTAAGGGAAATGTGCTGCTGGTTTTAGCAATATGGTTAAAAAAGGATCTAGGATCTTACAGGTTACATATGGTCGTAGGGACTTAGAATGCCACTCTTTAGTGTCCATAAGTAGCGTCCATAAAGAGGTGAAGCAGCTCACCTCTTTTTATTTCTTATAAATGCTGAAGTATATTGATAAATGCTGACAGAGAGGAGACATGGGAAGATGAGCTAATAGCTTTCATAATATTTACTTTTGCAAGAAAGGCTCACCTGATACATTACGAAAAATAAGTCAAGTCTAATTTGCTAGACAAGTGTAGTGATTACACACCATTTCTGAGTAAACGTGATGAAACTGCATGTTGTAAATTACTAAAAATCATCTTAGAAGTACATTATAAATGAGATATTTCCCCATTTCTAAACATATGAACAATTCCATTGATAAAACTCAAATAGGCTGCTTGTGTGACTATTTATGCACGAACACAGATAAACTTAGAACATTTAATTACAGAAGATGCTTCATGCTATTTTAGCTACTGCAGAAGGAATGATGACTCTTCTTTAACCTTGCTACAAAGATTAGAAACCAGCTGTGAAAACAAGAATATTCTATACATATCCATCCCCTCTCAAAAGCAATTCCTATTCGCATTACTATTTACTGTGGTAGAGAGAAACTTCAGTATCAGAATTAATCACACAAATGTGAAATAATATTTCTGTTGAAACAAAATCTGGCAACCATGTTCTGTCGAGTTTCTGCCTTTACCAAGGTCTGCTAAGTTTAAGACCAACAATCCTTAACTGATGGACTACATGTGGTCTCTAGCATTCCATTATAATATATGCTATCAAAATCTGGCAAAAAGAACTGGCTGTTTTCCACAGCATAATTCTTTTTCCCCTAATATAATATTGAAAAGTTTAGCAGGTCACCTCCTGGAAGATTATTCAATATTGCTAACAGACACCATGGCAAAGATTAAATATTTTACCTAATAAATTTGACATATTCTGCTCTTTTTCTGACATTGCTACATTCAGGATTGTGTTCCTATCCCAACTGACACCAAATTTTAAAAATTCCTACATTTCTCAGATTTTAACTCTAACTCTATCTTTTTTCTGCCAAAGTTTATCATTCAGTGTTGATGCTACATCTGAACTGTTACATGTGGAATATAGCTGTCTTTGGGCCAGTCACTCTCTGTCAACCCAACTTGCCTCATAGGGTTGTTGTGGAAAAATAGGAGGAAGAAAGAGTAGGTATGTTTGCCACCTTGAGTTATTTATAAATAATAAATGTGAAGTTTAAATAAAATAAAAAAAAATTATGAATAAATCACCCTGAGCCATTATGGCTAAAAAATAAGGATAATGAAATTCTATTATCGCAAGCTTTTCTCTTCACACAGAGGATCCATTTATTCTAGACTTATTTTTATTTGCATTAAAAACTTCATCTATCACGACTCTATTATTCTACAGATGGCCAGTACTATATAGATGTACTCATATATCACAAGTTTTGATTTAACACACATATATTTAAATATTTCCATTTGAAAGGTTTCCTCGTGTTCTATTCCAAAAATTATATATATTTTAAAAAAATTAAGAACACATAATAATAAACAGTAATTATCCTCATAAAAATCATAACTAAAGGACTAATTGATACGATATACTGTATATATTCTTCCTCTTCCCAAGCAGCAATACTGTAATGGAGTCTCAATTAACTTGTTACTGATTATCTAAATCTAGCTAGTAAGTTGCTCAATGTTATTTTTCTGCCAGATGTAAAATGACTTTACTTGAATTACTTTGTTTCTCAGCCCTTCACTGTTCTTTTGCTAGTCAATATTTATTTTCCCTCCAGCTTCAACAGTAATATCATGATCTAAGCCAAGTGTATTAAACTCATGTGGTCATATGACATATCGCGATTTCCCCCTTTGCTAAAATGGCGGTAGGCATGGCCAGCATGTGACGCATCTGGCTTGGGAGCCGCTAGTTTGACACCCCCTAATCTAAGCTTAATTAAAGACTCCTAGTGTTTACAGGCTAATACCTCTTCTCTTACAGTTAACTTGAACATCCTGAATAGCTTTTCTGGGCTTTGTACATTCTTACACAATACAAAATGGACCTCGGGATTCCTGGGCTACAGGCCAGGCAGAATGTTCTTTATACAGAGAGTTATAGATGAGAGAAAATAGTAAAGTGATTTCAGGATTCAAGGATTCAGTGAAAAGTATGTCAAGTACTGGAAACTCTCCAAATTCCATTAATGTTGCTTTGTATTTGGTATACACCAACAGCCAAAAGCATACTGATAAGAGCCACATTATACCTTTGCATTGAACACATTATCTGTAATTAAATCAAGAATTCTGCACACAACTTTAAAAATATATGTGTATTTTTTATGGATCTCTTGGTTTTTTATATTTGATTATATACGAGTTACTGCAATTAAAATTACTTAATGCCAATGTAATATTATAATAATAACTGAGCTGGAAGGGACCTTGGAAGTCTTCTAGTCCAATCCCCTGCTTAAGCAGGAAACCCTACATTACTTGAGACAAATGGTTATCAAACATCATCTTTAAAACTTCCAGAGTTGGCGCATTCATTCATATCTTAGGGGTTGCAATTATCTTTTTCAGAAATGTTGATGGATGAACAGTGCAGTCAGGCGGTAGGGAAAGCAAGTAGAATGCTTGGCTGCATAGCTAGAGGTATAACATCTGGAAGAGGGAGATTGTGATACCGCTGAATAGAGCGCTGGTGAGACCACATTTGGAATACTGTGTTCAGTTCTGGAGACCTCATCTACAAAAAGATATTGATAAAATAGAACGGGTCCAAAGACAGGCTACAAAAATGGTGGAAGGTCTTAAGCATAAAACTTATCAGGAAAGACTTAATGAACTCAATCTGTATAGTCTGGAGGACAGAAGGGAAAGGGGAGACATGATGGAAACATTTAAATATGTTAAAGGGTTAAATAAGATTCAAGAGGGAAGTGTTTTCAATAGGAAAGTGAACACAAGAACAAGGGGGCACAATCTGAGGTTAGTTGGGGGAAAGATTAGAAGTAATGTGAGAAAATATTATTTTACTGAAAGAGTAGTAGATGCTTGGAACAAACTTCCAGCGGACGTGGTCGATAAATCCACAGTAACTGAATTTAAACATGCCTGGGATAAACATATATCCATCCTAAGATAAAATACAAGAAATAGTATAGGGGCAGACTAGATGGACCGTGAGGTCTTTTTCTGCCATCAAAAAGTTTGTTAGTTAATAGGTTACTATGTTTAATCACTGAATTAGAACCAGATATTCTGTAAAGTGAAGTCATATTGGCCCTAGAAAATATTGCTATCTCAATGCTGCAGGAGTTGGCAAAGTATCAGCAGAACTCTAAAATCTGATAACAGGATGCAGAAAAGAATTTTGTAAATAACTGTGGCCAAGGGTGTGAAAAAGATCCATGATATTTGATTACCACAAAAAGGTAGTGTTAAGGAATGTTCTAACTAATGAACAATTGCATTAATTTAACACCCTAATAAGATAATGCCCAATATTTTGCAACACAGATTTTAACAATACATGGAACAAGAACTTCCAGATATACAAATGGATTCAGAAGAGATTATGGCACCCATGATCATTTTGCTAACAGCCAATGAAAAATGAAAAAAAAGGAAAGATCCAAATATTTATCTATTTTTGTTTTACTAATTATACAATTGCTTTTGACAAGATAGTCTGAAACATACTCTGGATGTTCCCTAAAAACATGATATATCAGAAATCTCATTTGCCTATTGAAAATTACTACAATAACTAGAAACTTTCCAGCAGAATGCAATATAAACCAACTAAATGGTTCAAAATTTGGAAGGGAATATGCTAAAGTTGTATATTTACATCTGTTTATTTACCTTATATGGACAATCTAAGCAGTAATAGATGTTATCTTCCTAGGATCAAAAAAATGACATAGGGGGACACAATTTCTTTAAATTTTGAAGAAACGAGCACATTGATTTCAATTAATCGTTTAGAATAACAGTCATTTGCTCAGATCATTTCTGCAACTATTCCAGTAACCCAGTGATTTTTGTAATTATAATTTGAATGAAATCTGTCCTCAACTGAATCTATATTGGATTGATATCAATCCAATAGAGTGATACCTTGTCTTACAAACTTAATTGGTTCCGGGACGAGGTTCTTAAGGTGAAAAGTTTGTAAGACAAAACAATGTTTTCCATAGGAATCAATGGAAAAGTTATTAATGCGTGCAAGCCCAAAATTCACCCCTTTTTCCAGTCAAAGTGCCCATTTTTGCGCTGCTGGGATTCCCCTGAGGCTCCTCTCCATGGGAAACCCCACCTCCGGACTTCCATTGCCAGTGAAGCACCTGTTTTTGCGCTGCTGGGATTCCCCTGCTGGGATTCCCCTGCAGCATCACAAAAACACAGAAGTCTGGAGGTGGGGTTTCCCATAGAGGGGAGCCTCAGGAAAATCCCAGCAGCCCAAAAACGGGTGCTTCGCTGGCAACGTAAGTCTGGAGGCGGGGCATCCCAGAGGCGGCGGTGGGTTTGTAAGGTGAAAATAGTTTGTAAGAAGAGGCAAAGAAATCTTAAACCCCGGGTTTGTATCTCAAAAAGTTTGTATGACGAGGCGTTTGTAAGACGAGGTATCACTGTATTAGATTGATATATTCCTGTGATACTAATGTTTACAACTGAAGGTATTGAGAAACTGGAAATATAAATGGCTTATTCACAAAACATCTGGAACATGTTAGAGGGGTGCAAAATATTTCATTTTCCTTTTAGACTACAATCTACTTCTATCAGATATGTCTGAAAAACAAAACTAACCCAATTAAAATTAAATTAAAAAGTAAAGAAAAAAAGAAATTAAAATAATTGATTGCAAAAATTAACTATTTAAAACTTGGAAAGACAGATGTGTTTTATCCATCTTCTTAAACAGCAAGATTCTAGAAGCCAGAAACATCTTGAAAACACATTTCACTTCCAAACAATTGCAGGATTATTTCCAAAGCAGCTGAATCAGCAGTGTCTGGAGGAAGAATGGAATGTTTCAGAATTCCTTGGAACATTCTGTCTCCAAAATGTAACATTTAACACACTTATAACGATTGCAGGCCCAAATACATAAAAAAGAGGTTTTGGACAATAATGCAGTCAACTGCAGTGGTAGCAAAAACAGGGCTTTCAACATTGCCTATCCTCATGTTCACACTTATGATTACAGTGGAACCTCTACTTACGAACTTAATTTCTTCTGTGACTGTGTTCTTAAGTAGAAAAGTTTGTAAGAAGAAGCAATTTTTCCCATAGGAATCAATATAAAAGCAAATAATGTGTGCAATTGGGGAAACCACAGGGAGAGTGGAGGCCCTGTTTCCTCCCAGGAGATTCCTAGAGAGGCCCCACGGAGGCTTCTCCCTGCCTTTTCCAACCCTGTTTCCTCCAGAAGATTCCTAGAGAGGCCCCACGGACACTTCTTCCTGCCTTTTCCAGTTACAGTTTCGGTGGCTCGGGTTTGTAAGTGGAAAATGATTTTTGAGAAGAAGCAAAAAAATCTTAAACACCCAGTTCTTATCTAGAAAAGTTTGTAAGTAGAGGCATTCTTAGGAAGAGGTACCACTGTATTTGGAGTGACCGACTGTAAAAAACACTCTCAAAAGAAACCTGTCAAACTCCTAACGTAAAAGCCCTGTTTCTATAATATGAGCAAACACTGTGGATATTATTTAAAATAATAATAATAAACTCGTGGCCTAATGCTAGTAAAATGATCTGCCTTTACTCAATCATCAAGCTATGTATCAGAGTTGGAGTTCCACAATGGATTCTGAATCACAGACAGGAGAAGTTACACCTCTCCACTATTACTACACAACTGATTACAAAACCACCTCAAATTACTTCCTTCCATTGTGTATACAGAATTATCAACATGACAGAAACAAATTACAGCATAGCAATTTTTTATTGTTAGAGAGCCAGGCATATATAAGCATTTTCAATCCTATAACTTAAAATGCTACTTTAAAATGCTATGCATATCTAAAATTGATTTTACTCCTTAAAAAATAAATAAAAAATAAATAAAAAGAACATGGATTATTGTAACAACATGTGTGTAATATGTGTGTCTTTGGGCATGTAACCACAACAAGTTAAATAATCGATTTAAAATGTCCAAAATGGAATGCTCAGCTTTTGTGCACAACATGCAAAATACTAATTACTATCAATTACTTAAATATCATTAAAAAAACATAATCAGTTATTTATTTGCCAACTGCAAATGGTTGCAAGATGTACTGTCAAAACAAATAGTACTGAAATTAGGCGATACAAGTAACAGCAATAGCTTTAGAATAATTAGTCAACCTCTGTTAAAGCTAGCAGATATAAATATGAACTGTTATTCATAAATGGTAGGGAAATATCCCATCATGAAACATTACTTTTTCAGGCAACTCTGCCTGGCATTAGTTGGGAGAACAGAAACATTAGTGGGTCAATTCTAAAAGAGAGCACCATAAAGAAAAGAAACAAGAAACAACTTCTTGATAGAAGCATAATTATCAATATTACTCTAAAGACTATATGATCCAAATAACTAAGATTTGTTATCAGTAGATAGAAATGAGGGTGATTTATGTTCATTTATTAGAATGTTTATTCTTCAACAAAATGGACAGGATTTATACAAAATGATAAGAATGTAGTCAACTGTTGTCTGTTCTTTAGTTCTCTCTATAAACTGCTTAAACAGAGTTTAAATAGTTTCTTAAATAAGCACTTACTACTATCCCAAAATATAGCAAGACATTCTTGCTTTTGTTAACAATAGGGCTAAGTTATGAAACATAGATTTGTATACATACCAGCTAAAGTATAATCCATATCAAATCCAAAGCACTTTATTTTTTCCATGGCTAGACTTCTATTCACAAAAACCCTGCCAAAAAAAAAAGATAAGAAAACCAATAGTAAGTATTGTTGATATGAAACCTGAGTAAACAGCATGAGGAACACATATGCTTCAAACTATCCAAGTGTTATTAAGGGAACATGCCAATGGACAAAATGACCAAGACGCATATACAGTGATCCCGAGCACATTCACTTTGGAGCAAATGCCACTAGTCTCAGTAGACTCATCCGGGAATAACTTTACACTGTACAGAACTAGGCTGTTAATCTCCTAAATGCAATAACATTGCTGGATGCTATCACAAACTGCAGATACTAATCAAAAATTTAAAAAAAGGATGAAATAATGCTCTCTTTTTTTAACTCAAGGAAAATGAAGGCAATATACCAAGGTGGTGGCAAACAGGTTGTGGATGGATAGTTTGCCTACTAATTACATAAACTGTTTAACATTAAAATTATCCTCAAAATCAAGTCTATCTCATTGTATTATTAAATAATACATTTAAAATTGTATTTGAGTTCAAAAATGGCACAGAAATTACACTCTAATTCCACCAAAATATATATATGCATAAAAGATAACGGTAAATTTGTTCCTGCAAGTTTTACTCCCACTAGTTGTGACCGATGTTAGAAGGCTGTGCTCGTCTCTGTTTCTTAAGGCAGCATTGTCTAAAGCAGTGTTTCCCAACCTTGGCAACTTGAAGATATCTGGACTTCAACTCCCAGAATTCCCCAGCCAGCATTGGGAAACACTGGTCTGAAGATATTTTGGCCAGTATGACATCACGTCGCAGCACAAAGCATATGGCACAACATGGAATACTGTTATTTTCCTGCATGCTTATATGCAGTACCTATTCATCTACTTGCCTTCGCATGCTTTCAAACTACTAGGCTGGCAGGGGCTGGACAAGTGATGGGAGCTCATTCCGTCTCGAATTGCCAAGGTATGGACCTTTAGCAGTCAAAGATTCAACATCCTAACCACTGAGCCGCCGTGTCCGTTATAAATGCATAAAAATGCATTCAGTACATTAATTTAAAACAATCCCTGCATTACCAACTTTATATTCAAATATACAGTATACATAATTGTTTTTGTAATATACAATTCAACTCTGAAGAAGCTTCTCGGATGAGAAGCAAAATGTTTGCAAGGAAAAAAGCCAAAAAAGTCCAGTTGCCTTTTCAAAAGAACCTTTGGAACAACTATGACCTGAATGATTGAGAATATTATCTCTTTCCTCCTTTAACATTTCATCCTATAAGCAGCATGTAAATGCACTATTTATTACATCACAATATTGTCATTGCATGCACTTGCCTCTCTCACGTTCCTGCATTCTCTACCTGCCTTTAGTTTAACTTTATCCTTGTCCTTCACTTTATCCTCTGTCTATCCTTGGTTCTGAATGGATTTAAGAAATGCTGATCTCTTTGGGCAACTTATATGAACCTAACTTGCCTGGGCTTGCAGACTTCCTCTAATTCCCCTGTACTCTCTCATGTACAGATTTAGCATAAGCCAAAACTTAAAACAAAGGAAATGAAGGAAGAATTTAGATCACGTGTGTCAAAAGTTGCAGCATCATGTTGCTGTCACGTGATGTTTATTGACATATTGCCCATTCGCGGAGCTGGGGTGGGCGTGACGCATCTGACCTCTGGGCCAACAGTTTGACACTCCTGCCTAGATCCTTCAGCTAAATATTATCCTTCAAGACATTTATTAAAAAGAATTGTAGTATTCAGCAAAAAGAAACAATGCAGACTGCAGTTTACTACCAGAATCAATGATGTATTCACCAGACAGCCACTGCTCACCTTTGTAAGAAATTTCAGTACATATTTCCTGAAAGGCCCATTCCGGGCAATGGTGCATCACCCTAAGAAATTCAGATCTTAATTTATTGATGATACTAAATACATGAATATCAGATGCTTGGCACCTCTCATTACTGTGCTCTGCATTAAGTTGATGAATTAGCTAATCTAATTGCCGTTTCAATACAACAATTCCGTTATTGCTGGTGTCTTTCAAAAATAAAAGAACAATCTTTTGAAGATCTTGCATAATTTTTAAAAATTACCCTACTATTAAATATACACCCAAAGGAAGGAAATTGCTTTTTTGGGAAATAAGCTTTAGAAAAATAATTGAATTTTTGTTTATTAAATAAAGTACTGAAAGTATGCATTCTATCATTAGACAAGGCTAACCAAATTACGGTTACATTTTTGAAAGATTTCAGTAGAATTCATAAATTGTGGAATAATGCTTTCTGCATTAATGAAATAAATGCAGTACAATGTCACTAACAGGCTTTTGCTATCTTTAGGTACTACTCAGATCTTTTTAGATTTATACAATAAAGAAGATTAAAGTAACATTTCATTTGTACAGGATTATGCGGTATGGCAAATATTTAAAAAATGAACAAACGTACCCGAAAATAGAGCATTATTAACTGCTTTTAACCTCAGAGGTTTCCCCTCCAAAATTCAAGTACTATCTAAACAACTAGTCTTAACACAAGACAATTTACAATTACGAACATTTGGATTCCAAACCATTAACCATATTTCTGCACTAACAAACTTACCTTGTCATCTTATTTGGATGTTCTTCTTGTAAAATTTGTAGCTGTCAAATCCACGTTACCTATGTTTTAAAAGGCTCCTTCCCCCATAAATAAGCAATTTTGCTTTTTCCTGGCTGCATTTCAACACAGCACTGTGCGTGAAACAAACAGGGAGATGCCACGTATCTCTTTAGACAGTGCTAGAGAACACAGATAAACAGCTAATTTAATAAGTTACAGGCTATCACTGTTCAATACATCTCCGTTTTGGAAGAGAATCTTTCTGGTTATATGTTTTACCCTTAACTTTCAATGCAGCTCTAAGAGTCACAATTTCCTGGCAAGCTCCGGGGTTTGGCAGTGAAGCATAGAAAATACAACGGTGGAATGAGATAGGAGGGAGGAGAGACAGTTAAAACATGACAAAAGTTACACAACAGCTACCATCAGAATATACGAAAGGCGCTATAAACAGAAGAAATATTGCAAATGTATGATGCACCATCTGAGCCTTGAGATATCAACGGAAAGGCAGCATTGCTAAATATCATCGTGGCTTTGAGTAAACAAGATATGATTCATCTTTCTCCTACACGATTTAGATGGTTTGATCTCTGGCAACAGGATCATCACAAAAGGGCTGTGGGGCTTTTTTGTACCCTCTCAGGATTCTCCAGATATAAACATAGATACTAGTTTGTAAATTAAAATGAAATTAACCGTAAAACAGTCCATAGAGTTTGAGTTCTTTCGGAGGGTTTAGGAATCTCGTCTGAAAAACGAGAAACTGAATAAATTGCCATGTTCAAGTTTGTAACAGTATCAGGAGTGGTATGGGTACCACCACGGGGTGGCGCAGCAGATAGAGTGCTGTACTGCAGGCCACCGAAGCTGACTGTAGGTCTGAAGGTCAGCAGTTCAAATCTCATCACCGGCTCAAGGTTGACTCAGCCTTCCATCCTTCCGAGGTGGGTAAAATGAGGACCTGGATTGTGGGGGCAATATGCTGGCCCTGTTGAAAAGTGCTATTGCTAACATGTTGTAAGCCGCCCTGAGTCTTAAGGAGAAGGGCGGCATAAAAATCGAATAAATAAATAAATAAATAAATAAATAAATTATAAGGGTTTGTTCCGACCAGGTAATATGGAAGAAATGTTCCTTCTAATTTTACAGAAACGTCTTCCTTCCTACAGCTAATCTCAAAACCGAGTAATTTTAACACTAGGTAGGAGAGTCTGCAAGGCAGAACCAATTTGTGGTGGTAGTTAAGACATCAGGCTACAAACTGGGGGACCGTGAGTTCTAATCCTGGCTTAGTTATAAAGGCAGTTGGGTCCAGGCTTTTTCTTTCAGCCCTAGAAGTCAGGCAACAGCAAATCTTTCTGAAAAATGCTGCAAAGGAAATGTTCGTAGTCCCTAGGAATCAAAACTGACTTGAAGAAACAAACATGCCTGCGTGCATACACATGTCCACACACAAACACATACTTGCACAAAACATGGAAAGAGACACAAGTGTACCTTTCCCCCCTCACATATTTTGCCTGGAAGACGGAGTTGACCTTTAACAGGAACACAGGATCCAGCTGCAAAACCACCTTGTCTGCATGGAAGACGCAAAGGTCCTTACATGTCAACAACAACGGTAGGTCCAAGATGCGTCTTGCAGATATGATAGTTACCAAGAACACCAACTTCCATGATAGTAGTCAGATGCAGACCTCCCGCAATGGTTCAAATGAAGGTCTGGTCAAAGCCTGCAACATTAGTGGCACATCCCAGGTAGGACAGCGATGAATGGGCAGAGACAATAGATTGGAGCAACCCCACCAAAAAGGCAGACTCAAGGATTATGGACGAGGGAAGTACAATCCAAACTGAGGGCAAGGCAGTGACCTGCTGCCGTAATGTGCTGGGAGGCAGTCCCTTTGCAAGGCCACTTTTAAGAAAGTCTAGGACATTCTCAACCCCCACTCCAAAGGGTCTAAGCACCATTCATCGCACCAGGCACAAAAGGTCCTCCAGGTTGCCTCGTAGATCTGCGTGGTGGATGGTCACCTGGCTACCTGCATTATCCGGATTACATCAATGGAAAAACGCTTCCAGACTAGGAGCCCCTCCAGACAACTAGCTGCCACCACTGGGGGTCCAGGTGGCAAACAGGACCCTGGCTGAGGGATACCCAATCCAGAGGCATCCTCCAGGGCAGGACAACTGACAGGCCGACCAGGTCAGCAAACCACAGGTGTCTGGACCACTAGAGAGCCACTAACAGTAGGTCTAGGTCTGCATGTCCCTGAAACACCCTCCTGATCACAGCTGGATACCTGAGGGTATCCACTCCCTCCACCCCCAGAGACAGGAACCTGCAAAAGTAGTGAGGGAGATGGGTGTTATTTGGGGATGCAAAAGGGTTCACTAGAGGGCAGCCAAACCTCTGGGACAGTAGCATCATGCGCTACTATGATTGGTCCACCTGGGCCCAACTCAGCCTGTCCACTGTGCTTTTGGACAACCTCGCCCTCAGATCCTGTTCACCCTCAGCAACACCCTCAGCAACAGATGATCCTCCACTCACCGACACAAGGTGGCCAACTCCTTCATGAGTGGCTGCCAACAAGTCCCTCCCCCAACAGTTTGTGTGGGCTTTTATGGCCACGTTGTCCATTGAAAAGACTTGAGGGTCAAGTGTGCTGCCCTGAGCCCCAGACAATTGATATTGTGCGGGAGCTCTGATGGAGACCACCTGCCCTGTGCTACGTTGGAGCTGAAAAGGCTGTGGCTGTCACCACTAGTTTGGTTGGCTCTCAGAAATGGCAGCTCTTCTGGATGGCTTCTGATACTCATCAATGGAGGGACCACAACACTTCTGATGGGATTCGAATCCTGGCGAGTGACGAACTGCGACCAACCCGCTGTTATGGAAGCAGCAGCCTTTGGAGAGGTCTGGCGTAGAAACAAGCCAAGGGAACGATGTCAAGATAGGAGATCATCTTCCCCAAAAGCTCTGACAGGAGCACAATAGGAGCCTCTCTGGGCATGCACAACTGGGCCACCAAGAGCTAGATGCTGTCATGTCACCGTGTCAATCAAAGCCCCCAGATGAACTAACCTGGCGCCTGAATTGAAAGCTGGGTGGTCGGACTGTCTGGAGGGCTGCCTAAAAAAAGACAAGGGTTGGAAGGTGGGACGCCTAACAGGGTTACATAACCCCTTGAGGGCTGGACATTCAGAAGATTCTGGCTCTAAGTCTGACCAGTCCTCCTCTCCCTGTAATTATCCCTCCAACACGGAAGCCTGGTTCACTTCCAAGAGGTCTGATGTGTAAGCCTTCTGATAAGTAACAATCGTCAGTTTCTTCTCCAGTGCCTTCTGCCTCTTATGTACCACCTGCTGCTCAGCTGGCTTGCCAAGATCATGGCTTTAGCCTTGAGATTTTCTGCAGCCACCGGGCTGGAAGATCGAGCTTTAGCTGGTGCCTTTGCCAACAAAAAGGACCAGGAGCCTTTTTGGTAAGATGTGGAGGGGGTCTCCCCGTCCATTCTGAGCCAGGGGGAGAAAGAATGGTAAATCAAATTAATAGGGAAAAAAATCATGTAGGTCAGCCTCAAACACTCTCCCCCCCCTTCCCGGGGAAGGGCAGCCAAACTCCAGGCCAAAGGACCCGACTGCCTTGGGTAGGAAGTGGAATCCAACCGGGTCAAACCTGTCAGAGATCCTATGCAGACCACAAGTCAAGGGAAGGTTAATACCACTGTCATTGCCACTGCAGAAGTAGAGGCTGGATTCGTAGAGACTCTGTTTCAGTCAACATTGTAAGGCAGGTTTATGCCCAAGGCTGCTGCTCCTGTGGAATGGGGAAAGGAGTATGGCCATGTCAGAGGCCCCTTCTCCCGCATGGAGTATAGCCAAGGTGGGCTGGTAGCGTACCAAGTGGACCATTGCAATGAAACATCCAATGGTGGGCACTGCAAGGCAACTGAGGGTGAGCATCTAATTCAGTACACCAACCTAGACCCCAGTTAAGCTGCCCACCTATAAGGCACGCTTACCAGGGGTGGTAGAGCAATAGCTATCAGCAAAGGCCACAATAAAGTTTGTGCCAAAAAAAAAAGAGCACCTCAAAGGGAAACTGTCAGGAGTTTGCAATAAAGCAGATTGAACGATATAACCAGAGATGGTCCGAAAACAGCAGACCCTGATCAGCAAATTAAAAGGAAGGTGAGCCCCTAAAGAATAGTCTCAGCGAGGGAAGAAAACCCGCATTCCAGCTGATCGAGCGGCCGAAATGGCGGGCATTACAGCCAGAACCAAAACCAGGCACTTTGAGGCCAAACCAGGCACCTAATGTTTCTCTTTTACCGGTATCATGTATATAAATATTAAATCTTTGTATACCACCAATCATAGTTCCCTCTAAGCTGAGCAGTGAGCAATCGCTCACTTAAAAATCATCATCAACTCAGAGTTTTCCAAACCTGCCCAGAAGCCAAGAGGGAAAGAGTGAGAGGGAAGGAGAGAGAGAGGAAGAGAGGAAGAGAGAGAAACAGATAGAAAAAAGAGAGGAAGGAAAAGAGAAAGAAAAAGAATGGGAGTAAGGAAGAGAGAAAGAAAATCAAAATCTAGTTTGAAACTAGCTCAACTATTTAAGTGGCATTTTGATATTGATAGAGTTGCCCTATTATGAGCTCACTGTTATAGACACACAGTACAGTATTTTATTTTGAAATTCTCTGAGGCAAAACAGGGTGGGTTTTTTGTTTGTTTGTTTGTTTGTTTGTTTATTATTTCTGTGCCGCCCAGTCCCGAAGGGACTGCCACTCAGACACTATACTTTTCCGCCCACCCCAAAAAAGAATTAGAGGGAACACTGCCACCAATACGTACTTGACAAAACAAACAAACAAACAAATTCCAAGTCTTTTGCATAGCAAAAAAATGAAACCCCTGCCATCTGATCTGTCTGCCGAAAATGTCAGGTGCAACAGCCAGATTAAAGAAGGCAGGTCAAACCTCAAGCAGGGCAGG
>NC_091954.1:63212815-63241524 GCF_031021105.1 Erythrolamprus reginae | reverse complement strand
ATGTCATGTAGCCAACTTCAAAAGCTGCTACAAAAATATATGCCACCAAATAAAGACAGAATGTTTCAACTACCACAGCAAACAAGAGGAAAACCTCCCGTGCACCAATCCATTGCCCTAACAAACTCAATGACTCAAGACCCATCCCACCACTAAAAGGTCCCAACAATAAAGAATGTTATGATGAATCAACCAAAGCTAACCTCTTCAACACATTCTTTGGCTCAGCCTTCGACTCAGGTGTTCATGACAAACTACTTCTAAAACTAAAATTCTATGGCATCTTAGGATCCTTCCTAACTTGGATAACTGTGTTCCTATCAAACAGACAACAAGTTGTCAAAATAGGGAGTGCCATATCTAATCCTGTTCCTGTTAAGAAAAGTGTGCCCCAAGGAAGAGTACTTGGACCAACACTCTTCATACTCTATATAAAGAGTATACAATCACATTACAAGCAACTGTGTTCTCTTCGCTGATGATGTAAAACTTTTCAACACCACCGATAACAGAGATACTCTCCAGAAAGACCTTGAATTTGTGTCTGAATGGTTAAATAATAAATAACAACATAAAGAAAGGCCTGGATATTTTTATTGTTCTACATGCCCCTTCTATGGCACACAAATATGCACATTATCTATATCCATAATAATCCAATCTTCATTTAGGAAGTCAAGACATTCACAGTGCTCCATTCTCCTATATTATTACACAACAATTTTGCGAGGTCCATTGGCCTCACAAAGATCACAAAATGAACTACTATTAGAATAGAATGGAATAGAATTTTATTGGCCAAGTGTGATTGGACACACAAGGAATTTGTCTTGGTGCATATGCTCTCAGCATACATAAAATAAAATATACATTTGTCTAGAATCAATGATTGTCATAGGGGTCAAATAAGCAATGAAGAAGTAATATTAATAAAAATCTTAGGATATAAGCAACAAGTTACAGTCATACAGTCAACATGGGAGGAAATGGGTGATAGGAATGATGAGAAAAACTAGTAGAATAGAAGTGCAGATTTAGTAGAAAGTCTGACAATGTTGAGGGAATTATTTGTTTAGTAGAGTGATGGTGTTCGGAAAAAAACTGTTCTTGTGTCTAGTTGTCTTAGTGTGCAGTGCTCTGTAGTGACGTTTTGAAGGTAGGAGTTGAAACAGTTTGTGTCCAGGATGTGAGGGGTCAGTAAATATTTTCCCCGCCCTCTTTTTGACTCGTGCAGTATGCAGGTCCTCAATGGAAGGCAGGTTGGCAGCAATTGTTTTTTCTGCAGTTCAGATTCTCCTCTGAAGTCTGTGTCGGTCCTGTTGGGTTGCAGCACCAAACCAGACAGTTATAGAGGTGCAGATGACAGACTCAATGATTCCTCTGTAGAACTGTATCAGCAGCTCCTTGGGCAGTTTGAGCTTCCTGAGCTGGCGCAGAAAGAACATTCTTTGTTGTGCTTTTTTTGATGTTTTTGATGTTAGGTGACTATTTTAGGTCTTGAGATATGATAGAACCTAGAAATTTGAAGGTCTCTACTGTTGATACTGTGTTGTCTAGTATTGTGAGAGGTGGAAGAGTGGAAGGGTTTCTCTTAAAGTCTACCACCATTTCTACGGTTTTAAGTGTGTTCAGTTTTAGATTGTTCTGGTTACACCACAAGGATAGTTGTTCAACTTCCCGTCTGTATGCAGATTCATCATTGTCTCGAATGAGTCCGATTACTGTTGTATCATCTGCAAACTTCAGTAGTTTAACAGATGGATCGTTTGAGATGCAGTCATATTACTGCAGATGGAGTAGAAATTGGATCTCTCTGGTTAGTCAAATACATTAGCTGGTATTCCTTAGTCCTTGCCCACACTGTTTCATTTTTCAGCAGCTTCCAATTCTGAAACTGAGGGTAGATGAGCACTTCTGTTGGCTGATGGAGATAAGGTCCTGACCTAGCCCTCAGGAAGTTACATGATCCTATTTTTAAATTATCTCTGACAGCTTCCTACAACTCAGAGGAGAAGCTGGCAAGGCTTCTGAACTGTTATGAGGTGACAACTATGACATACAACATTCTGGCAATAAAAATAAATTAATAATAATAATAATAATAATAATAATAATAATAATAATAATAATAATTTGTTAGATTTGTATGCCGTCCCTCTCTGAGGACTTCAAGCAGCTCACAACAACAATACACAATGTACAAATCTAATGTTAAAAAACAATTTACAACCCTTATTATAAAAAAACAATCACACAACCTAACAGACCATACATAAAAAACCATAGTAGCTAAGGGGTAATAAAATATCATCAGCATAATTATGTCACGTGGAAATCACAAGGAACAGTACAGAATGAAGAGACAAGAAGAGATGGAGGAGAAAAGAAAAAATCAACTCGAGACTATGTGTCAGACACTAATTACTGCGAGAGTTCCTCAGCATAATTCCTGCCTTCAACAGCAATACCATAACTGAAAAAGAGTGGGGGAAAATGTACAACTTGGGTGACATGATATTTTTGATGATGTTGGTGCCTTGGCCAAAGTCGATCCTCACTGTCATATCATTTCTATTCCCTAGAGCCAATTTTTGCTATATGAAGGAAAAGGTCATGATAGGCAATTTGTAAACTCTGCCTAATGAACTCTTCAATTTAAATAGCAATGATGAACTTATCTATCTATCTATCTATCTATCTATCTATCTATCTATCTATCTATCTATCTATCTATCTATCTATCTATCTATCTATATCTATATCTATATCTATATCTATCTATCTATCTATCTATCTATCTATCTATCTATCTATCTATCTATCTATCTATCTATCTATCTATATATATATATATATATAGGATGTGGGACCTGGAGAAGATTGACTCTGTGGGACCTAACCGGTCGCTGGGACGAATGCGGCAGAAGGCGGTCCCAGAGGTAATCTGATCCGATGCCATGTAGGGCTTTTTAGGTCATAACCAACACTTTGAATTGCATATGGAAACCAATCCCAATGCAGTCTGTGGAGTGCTGGAGAAATATCGGTATGCCTTGAAAGGCCCATAACTGCTTGCGCAGCTGCATTCTGGACAATTTGAAGTTTCCGAACACTCTTCACAGTGGGCCGCAACTGGTGCACCAAGCGAACCTGGGTGAATGCCCCCCTCGCCACAGCTGGAAGATGATAGTCCAATGTCAGCTGTGGATGGAGGAGGACGCCTAAGTTGTGGACCCTCTCTGAGGGGGTCAAAAGTTCCCCTCCCACAGGGTGATGGAGAGGATAGAGGTTTTCTTGGGACGCAGAACCCACAGCCACTCCAACTTGTCAGGATTGAGTTTAAGTATGTTAGTACCCATCCAGACCTTAACAGCTTCCAGACACCAGCACATTACTTCCATTGCTTCACTGAGTGGACACGGGGTGGAGATGTATAGCTGAGTATCATCAGCATACTGATGATAACTCACGCCAGCCAAGTTTAGGTATAGTATCAGACAATGCAACTTCCTATACCAAGTGATATATTTTAGTGCCAAAGAAATCCTTTCAATGAAGAACTAGTGGACTCTTTCTGTTATTATTCAAGGATAAATTCAGAATTACATTAGACATTTATTGCCAGACTCTAAGCAGCTCCAAAACTCCAAAAGTTATTCGAATTTGATCCTCATGACAATATAGAATTAACAATGGATATGTTCTGTAAATATGGAATTGAATGTGAGATTGTTCCATAATTTGAAGGAACAGGGAGGGAGGGAGAGAGGGAGGGACAGAAGGAAGACATGCAGGCAGGAAGACATGCAGGCAGGCAGGCAGGCAGGCAGGCAGGCAGGCAGGCAGGCAGGCAGGCAGGCAGGCAGGCAGGCAGGCAGGCAGGCAGGCAGGCAAGCAAGCAAGCAAGCAAGCAAGCAAGCAAGCAAGCAAGCAAGATTTCTGACACTTCCCACAAGGAACTCAATGGAGAAGCTGCCAGAAAATTGGACAATGCTCCTGTTATCACTATCTTTTTTGCCTACCCATGGTCATCCTGTTTCTTGGTTTGCATAAGGAAATATCTCCGGGACCGCCTTCTGCCGCACGAATCCCAGCGACCAGTTAGGTCCCACAGAGTTGGCCTTCTCCGGGTCCCGTCAACTAAACAATGTCGTTTGGCGGGACCCAGGGGAAGAGCCTTCTCTGTGGCGGCCCCGACCCTTTGGAACCAACTCCCCCCAGATATCAGAGTTGCCCCTACCCTCCTAGCCTTTTGTAAGCTCCTTAAAACCCACCTCTGTCATCAGGCATGGGGGAATTGACATGTTCCCTCCCCCTAGGCTTATAAAATTTATGCATGGTACGCTTGTATGTATGATTGGTTTTAATTTGTGGTGTTTTTTAAATTAACTTAAATATTAGATTTGTTTTACATTGTATTGTTATTGCTGTGAGCCGCCCCGAGTCTGCGGAGAGGGGCGGCATACAAATCTGATTAAAGTAAACTAAACTAAACTAAACTAAATATGTCCGTCCATAACCCCATGGGCCTGGATCATCTGTTGTACTCTAAACACAATACCTGAACAGTATGTGTGCAATTATTTATGCATAATTAAAAGTATAGAGTGATAGAAAGCAAAGTATATAGTTCTACCAGTGATGCATACATAAACTGGAATACGTCTAGCACAGTCCATGAAAAAAAAATGCTGCACAATTGTCCCATTTTTTGTTTTGGATTATATGTATTAGATAACCGTTTTCTAAAATTTTGTTGTTTTAGAACTAAACCTAGAAATGAATTATTTAGCTCAACTAGGGATGTGCTGATCTGGATCATAATATATTTTCAGTTTCTTTCCTTTTCTCTTTAAGGTCTTTTTGGGTTTGATGTTTTAAAAATGTTGCAGCAATTCATTTGTCTACCAGAAATTGTGAGAATTTGTCAGTCTTCCTTGAGCAGATAGGAGATGCCAACGGTACTGGGACAAGCCAAACAAGTCAAAAGAAGTTTTAACCCATTTATATGTTTACATAACATATTAATAGGACTTGTGTTTGGTTCTAAAATATTTGTCTTTTGAACATTGTGTTCAAAATGGAAGACTGAACGTGAGAAACTTGGGATAATTTTTGGTAGTTGACTGAGAAAGAACAAGTAGAATTTTACTGAGGGACTCTTAATCTCTTCCCTTGACTTTACATTCTTTCTTTAAATATTAACTCAAGGTTTCTGCTGCTTTTAACTGAGAATACTAATTAGTTTATATGGGTTTATCCACCACGAACAAAAGAGCACTCTTTTGGGTTTGCTTTAACTCCTAAGCATGATAACTGTTATGTTTGCAAGTTGTTAGAATAAATGTGATCGCTGATTGGAGCAGGGTGACCAATAAGGAACCCGCTAGCGCAACCAATGGGAAGCTGAGGCGCGACCAATAAGGAGCCTCCAGGCGCGACCAATAGGAAGCCCCGGCGCGAAGTCTTGAAACATTGTCACCAATCCCAGCGCCAGTAACAAAGTATATAAAGTGCGGTTTTGGCTGCTTATTTTTTAAGTCACTACCTGCCTGCGAGCTGGTCACTTTAGATGTTCCTGATTATTAAATAAAGAGCTGTTATCCTCTTCATCGGCTTCCAGCCTCTGATTTAACAATAACCAGGACAAAATCGATTCCTCTGGCTTAATATGAGCTATCCAAATACAAAGAGTCACACAACATAGTAGTAGTAGATGCATGATTTTACTTATCTATCTGAATAGAAGTATTAATCATAATAATTGCTCCCACTTGGTCTTGAATATTTGAATTGTTTGGATTTTTTATTGTTCAGCAGTAGCATTTTGATTATTTATTTTATTATTTATTAATTGGATTTATATGTCTCCCCTCTCCAAGGACTCTTTTTCCTAGTGCTTTAGGAAAAAAGGGTATTTTTATTTGTCTATCAGTTTTCTCTATTAGATATATTTATGCTGGGGGACCCTGAATTTTCAGGTTTTGCAAATATGTTCATTGCAGACTTTAACAGTTATAGGAATTTGACCAATGAGGCATCTAGTGTAATGCTCTCTACATGGGGCTACCTTTGAAAAGTGTTCGGAAACTTCAGATCGTGCAGAATGCAGCTGCGAGAGCAGTCATGGGCCTACCTAGATATGCCCATGTTTCACCAACACTCCGCAGTCTGCATTGGTTGCTGATCAACTTCCGGTCACAATTCAAAGTGTTGGTTATGACCTTTAAAGCCCTTCATGGCACTGGACCAGAATATCTCCGAGACCGCCTGCTGCCGCACGAATCCCAGCGACCGATTAGGTCCCATAGAGTGGGCCTTCTCCGGGTCCCGTCAACTAAACAATGTCGGTTGGCGGGCCCCAGGGGAAGAGCCTTCTCTGTGGCGGCCCCGACCCTCTGGAACCAACTCCCCCCGGAGATTAGAACTGCCCCTACTCTCCTTGCCTTTCGTAAGCTCCTTAAGACCCACCTGTGTCGTCAGGCATGGGGGAACTGAGACATCTCCCCCGGGCATATACAATTTATGAATGGTATGTGTGTATGTATGTGTGTTTAGAAAATGGGGTTTTCAAATGTTTTTAGTAGAAATTTAGATTTGTTATAAATTGTTTTTTACTTTGTTGTGAGCCGCCCCGAGTCTGCGGAGACGGGCGGCATACAAATCTAAATAAATAAATAAATAAATAAATATATTTTAGCTAGTTTATTTTGTATATTTATTTGTATAAGTTTATTTAGCTCTCCTGCTGTGAAATTTCCTTTTGCTTATATTGCCACTGATTTATCTTATTTAGTGTTGCTCCTGTACCAGTTACATAGATGGTAGAATAATAAAAGATAATTTTATTATAGTAGATGACAGGAGCAGCATTGCACTATTGCTGATTTTCTGCTTCAAGAACATTTATAAATTGGAATTAGCAGAAGTCTCAACATAGGACACTGATAACCTTTTTCCTTGTACTGTACTTAAATGTTTCTGAAATCCACTTTTTAAAAAGTTTCCTATTTTAGTCTCAGGTCTTAGTAAATTTGATCTTTATACATAGTCCTTGTTTAGCAACCCTTCAGTTACAATTGTGATTTAAAAAAAATACCTTTGCTTCCTATTCTCACATTTACAAACTTTGTAGGTTTGGAAAACAAAGGAAAGCTCAAGTAAGATAATAAGCAAAGCTGTGGTCCCTAAATGCGGACAATCCATCATAAGAATTCTATTGTATCTTCTGAGCATATCTGAATCAAAAGAAGACAACCATTTCAATGTAATTTGAATAGCATAACTACAAAGATTATTTTGCCCATACTCAACTATGCATTGTCTTTTAAGTCCTAAAAACAGTTTCATATATGTCCAACAAATTTTCTTTGTGGTTATTAATTATGTTCACTCCAGAAGCAGAGGATCTTTTGTAGTTCCATTCTGGGAAATGTTTTGAGGGCCGTGTTCTCTCCCACCTTCTTTTTAAAATAGGGTAAAGTAAACTGAATACCATAGTTCCCTCTAAGCTGTGCAGTGCGCTATAGAGCAGAGGTTTTTACCTCTCAGCCTGGGGAATTTCAAATTTAGCGCGGAGGACCGACCTCCACGCTGAAATTTGAAATGAGAACTGCTGCTGCTCTACAACATAGGGCAGCAACAGTTCCTTAAGGAAAGGCGGGAAAGAAAGGGGCCGGCCAATTGCAGGCCCGCTTTCTTCCCGCTCCTTAAATTCTGGATTTTCTCCTCCCCAGCCCCACCCTTTGGCAGCCAAACGGTTGTTTAGCTGCCGGCCGGGTAAATAAGGTAAGCCTCCGTGGGGGGGGGGGTGTTTTGCCAACAAAGAGGGCTGGTGGCACGTCCTGCCGCTAGGCCTCCAAGCCTCTGGGGGGGGGGTTGCCGACAAAGAGGGCTGGTGGCGCGTCCCGCCTCTAAACCTCCTTGGGGTGGGGGGGGGACGAGCGGGCCTCTTCTCCATGGGGGCCCTCGTGTCAGATGTGCCGCGAGCCCGGTCTGGTGGTGACAGCAGCCATCCACCCCCTCGCCCTCCCAGGCATCCACGGCGCCCGGCCACGCACCGCCTCTGCCTCCCGGTAGCCTGGCCGACTTTTACCTGCTGGCGAGCCATTTTGTTTTCATGGAACAAAGCCACACAGTCCCGGACTCCCAAATCGCTCCCTTCTCCGGTCAGCAAAACCATCTGCCCAGGAAAGCGCCACGCATTGAAAAAGCACGATGCTTTCCCGGGCAACCGGCTTGCTGGCTGGAGAAGCGACCGATCCGGGAGTCCGGGACTGTGTGGCTTTGCGCCATGAAGACAAACAGCTCCGGAGCAGGTAAAAGTCGGCCGGGCTACCGGGAGGCGGAGGTGGTGCGTGGCCGGGCACCGGGCGCCGGGGACGCCTGGGAGAGCGAGGGGGTGCATGGCTGCTGCCTCTTAGCTGCAGAGCCGGGCGGAGGCGAAGATACGGCGCCAGGCCATGTGCCACCTCCGCCTCTCGGTAGCCCGGCCTTTTGGAGCCGTTTTGTTTTCATGGCGCAAAGCCACACAGTCCCGGACTCCCAAATTGCTCCCTTCTCCGGTCAGCAAAGCCATCTGCCCAGGAAAGCACCGCGCGTTGAAAAAGCACGATGCTTTCCCGGGCAGCTGGCTTGCTGGCAGGAGAAGCGAGCGATCCAGGAGTCCGGGACTGTGTGGCTTTGTGCCATGAAGACAAAACGGCTCTGGCAGCATCTATTGCTGAAGTCGTATTTTCTGCAGTCGAATTTGGAGTGGTTTACATTTAATTTGAATCTATTACATGCTCATGTATTGCTGCCATTGAAGATAAAGTAGTCATTAATGGGAAGGACATTTTGGTGTATTATTTTATGAACTACATTCAGATCAGATCAGATCTTGGGGTCTTAGTGGACAGCTCAATAAAGATGTCAACCCAGTGTGCAGCAGCAGTAAAAAAAAGTAAATTCCATGCTTTGCATGATTAGGAAGGGAATCGAAAATAGGTCGGCAATTGTTGTATTGCCTCTGTACAAATCACTGGTGAGACCACACTTTGAGTACTGTGTACAGTTCTGGTCACCACACCTCAAGAAGGATATAATGGAACTGGAAAAGGTGCAAAAAAGGGCAACAAGAATGATTAAGGAAATGGAGCACCTACCTTATGAAGCCATGCACCTGTCTACCACTGCATAAAAGGTTTATGTCTTGACTCATATGCTAATTGGTGCATTCAGTCTTTATTTATCTCCACCCCATGGCCAGTCAATGAAGCGGTGGAAGTGATGTGCCGGTGCCTGGAGGCTGTTGGGGCCTGGATGGGTGTCAACAGACTCAAGCTCAACCCGGATAAGACGGAGTGGCTGTGGGTTCTGCCTCCCAAGGACAATCCCATCTGTCCGTCCATCACCCTGGGGGGGGAATTATTGACCCCCTCAGAGAGGGTCCGCAACTTGGGCGTCCTCCTCGATCCACAGCTCACATTAGAACAACATCTTTCAGCTGTGGCGAGGGGGGCGTTTGCCCAGGTTCGCCTGGTGCACCAGTTGCGGCCCTATCTGGACCGGGACTCATTGCTCACAGTCACTCATGCCCTCATCACCTCGAGGTTCGACTACTGTAATGCTCTCTACATGGGGCTACCTTTGAAAAGTGTTCGGAAACTTCAGATCGTGCAAAATGCAGCTGCGAGAGCAGTCATGGGCCTACCTAGGTATGCCCATGTTTCACCATCACTCCGCAGTCTGCATTGGTTGCCGATCAATTTCCGGTCACAATTCAAAGTGTTGGTTATGACCTTTAAAGCCCTTCATGGCATCGGACCAGAATATCTCCGAGACCGCCTCCTGCCGCACGAATCCCAGCGACCGATTAGGTCCCACAGAGTGGGCCTTCTCCGGGTCCCGTCAACTAAACAATGTCGGTTGGCGGGCCCCAGGGGAAGAGCCTTCTCTGTGGCGGCCCCGGCCCTCTGGAACCAACTCCCCCCGGAGATTAGAACTGCCCCTACTCTTCCTGCCTTCCGTTAACTCCTTAAAACCCACCTTTGCCGTCAGGCATGGGGGAACTGAAACATCTCCCCCTGGGCACGTTTACTTTATGCATGGTATGTCTGTGTGTGTGACTGTTAGCATATGGGGTTTTTTAAATATTTAAATATTTTACATCTGTCTGATTGCTTATGATTTGTTTTTTACATGTTGTGAGCCGCCCCGAGTCTTCGGAGAGGGGCGGCATACAAATCTAAGTAATAAATAAATAAATAAATAAATAAATTTGGTGACATAGATATTTGTAGCTGCTTTTAAAATTTGCAACATAGCATGTTTTATTTTTTCATCAAAGAGATCTTTTTTTGGATTGGAGCTTCTTTATTTTTATGGGTAATTCATTTTTCTTGGTTTTGTTGATTATTAATGGTACAAATAATTTAATGACTCTGGATTTCGAGCAAAAATATATTGTAGTAGTATTTCGGCAGTATTACAGTCAGAGAATAGTGTATGTCAATCAAGAAATGAGAGGTTGGTGTATATAGAATAGAATAGAATAGAATAGAATTTTTATTGGCCAAGTGTGATTGGACACACAAGGAATTTGTCTTGGTGCATATGCTCTCAACGTACATAAAATAAAATATACATTTGTCAAGAATCATGTGATACAACACTTAATGATTGTCATAGGGGTCAAATAAGCAATGAAGAAGCAATATTAATAAAAATCTTAGGATATACGCAACAAGTTACAGTCATACAGTCAACATGGGAGGAAATGGGTGATAGGAATGATGAGAAAAACTAGTAGAAATAGAAGTGCAGATTTAGTAGAAAGTCTGACAGTTTTGAGGGAATTATTTGTTTAGTAGAGTGATGGCATTCGGGAAAAAACTGTTCTTGTGTCTAGTTGTCTTGGTGTGCAGTACTCTGTAGCGACGTTTTGAGGGTAGGAGTTGAAACAATTTGTGTCCAGGATGCGAGGGGTCAGTAAATATTTTACCCGCCCTCTTATTGACTCGTGCAGTATACAGGTCCTCAATGGAAGGCAGATTGGCAGCAATTGTTTTTTCTGCAATTCTGATTATCCTCTGAAGTCTGTGTTGGTCCTGTTGGGTTGCAGCACCAAACCAGACAGTTATAGAGGTGCAGATGACAGACTCAATGATTCCTCTGTAGAACTGAATCAGCAGCTCCTTGGGCAGTTTGAGCTTCCTGAGCTGGCGCAGAAAGAACATGATATCATATCATAGTTGGCTTTTTCAAAGATGTAATTGGTTATCCCTTCATTGAGATGGTTTCTGTATGGACATATATTGAGACAAAAGTCAATCATGCTATGGTCACTGTTGGAAAAGGGTTCTTTTATTTGTAGTCCGTAAATTGAGTGTAAACTGTTGCAGGAGATGAGATTAAGACAATTACTGAGTCTAGTATTATCTGTTACTAGTTGATCTAATCTTAGACTGGTAATAGCATTGTAAAGGGTTGAATGTATGGGTTCAGTTGTACATTCGTTTAGGGTCCAGTTTATATGAGATAGGTTTAGACCACCAAGAGGATGTGGGTAAGAGGCAGCCAATGTTAGTGATGAGGTTAGCTTGTTCGCATATGTGATGTCATAGTCATGGGTTCTATAACATAGTAGGAAGCGAAGTGTGGTATTTAAGGTCAGTTCACAGATGATAGTGTCTGGAAAATCAAGTTCATGTTTAACATGCACCTTTTTTAGGTTCAATGATTTCTTATAGAAGATTACAACTCCACCACCTCTTCGGGTTTCGTGATAAGATCACTAAACATGATAGTCTCTTACTGTGATAACGGAGTCGGGGAGGGATGCATTTAGAACTTTGCAACCATTATTGTCTTTTGCCTTAAATGCCTCTGAGTTCCAATTAATTAAGGCAGTGCTGAAGGAAGATCCTGCACGAGAGAGAGAAAAAAATGCTCTTGCCTTTGCCTAAGCTGACCTTTCTCTTTTCAATACCAATCTTTTTTTAAAAGAAAAAAGTTAATGTTTTTTCCTTAAAATTTTGGCATTGATATTTGTCCATGTGCTCCAACATGTGATTATACCAGTCTTACTTCATCCCAATATCTTAATTGGATACAGTGCAGATCCACATGCAGATAAGGTCGCGCTTTTTCAGTCTTCACATACCACTAGCATAAGCAATGCTTACATCTGGGTAACAATTTAAAAGAAAAAATAGCAAAACTGATTTGGAATATGCCTTAAATATAGGTTTCAGGTAATAATACAAATAATATTTAGTAAAGTATATTGAGAAACTAAAAAATGTAACTACCTTATTTTTTGGAGTATAAGACGTGCCTTTTTACCCCCAAAAGATGGTGAAAACATCTTATTTTTTTATTTATTATTTTATTTTATTTTGTTTTGTTTTGTTTTGTTTTATTATTTTATTTTATTTTATTTATTTTATTTTATTTTATTTTATTTTATTTTATTTTATTTTATTTTATTTTATTTTATTTTATTTTATTTTATTTTATTTTATTTTATTTTATTTTATTTTATTTTATTTTATTTTATTTTATTTTATTTTATTTTATTTTATTTTATTTTATTTTATTTTATTTTATTTTATTTTATTTTATTTTATTTTATTTTATTTTATTTTATTTTATTTTATTTTATTTTATTTTATTTTATTTTATTTTATTTTATTTTATTTTATTTTATTTTATTTTATTTTATTTTATTTTATTTATTATTTAGATTTGTATGCCGCCCCTCTCCGCAGACTCGGGGCGGCTTTTATATTTTATATTTTATATTTTATATTTTATATTTTATATTTTATATTTTATATTTTATATTTTATATTTTATATTTTATATTTTATATTTTATATTTTATATTTTATATTTTATATTTTATATTTTATATTTTATATTTTATATTTTATATTTTATATTTTATATTTTATATTTTATATTTTATATTTTATATTTTATATTTTATATTTTATATTTTATATTTTATATTTTATATTTTATATTTTATATTTTATATTATTTTATATTTTATATTATTTTATATTTTATATTATTTTATATTTTATATTATTTTATATTTTATATTATTTTATATTTTATATTATTTTATATTTTATATTTTATATTTTATATTTTATATTTTATATTTTATATTTTATATTTTATATTTTATATTTTATATTTTATATTTTATATTTTATATTTTATATTTTATATTTTATATTTTATATTTTATATTTTATATTTTATATTTTATATTTTATATTTTATATTTTATATTTTATATTTTATATTTTATATTTATTTATTTTATTTTATTATTTTATTTATTAGATTTGTATGCCGCCCCTCTCCGGAAATACACCAAATGTTGGCCAACCACCCAACCACCCTCACCTTTTCCCCTGGGTCTTGCAGCAAGCAGCAGCAGAGCCTGATTAGCACAAGCACTGATTATCTGCCTCCCGACACTCAGCTGATTGATTAAAATTGCTGGCAAGCCCATGTGCTAAAATTGAAAGTGAAACTAAAACTTCACGGAGGCAAATTGTCGCAGGGAGAGGCAAAGGCTGAAACTGGCTGTTTATTTTTTGCTGCAAGGGTAAGGTGACCAGATGTCCTGCTTTTGGCGGGAAAGTCCCGATTTTTAACAATTTGTCCCGTGTCCCGGAGCGTTTTTAAAATGTCCCGATTTTTTGAAAGAATTCACGACAATCTAGGGAATGGCAGGAGAACTTTTCACGGTTTTAATTTTTTCCCCCTTTTCATTATTCTAAACTGCCTGGAGTAGCCTCACAGTGAGACAGGTGGCAGATAAACTTAACAAATAATAATAATAAATGCATCCAGAAATTTGCCTGCAAGGATCCAGAACCGACAAAAGAAATGACGGCATTCCAAAGAGGGGCAGGCACAGAAAGACAAAGAGAAAGAGCCAGCTGAGAAGGTGGCTGCAGCTGGGGAAGCTCTGGGGTCCGGGCCAACAGGCGAAGGTGAGCTCAAGCTCGAAGGTGAGCAGGAGACTGAAGGTCTAGATAGGGGAGAACAGATTTCAGCTCAACCGTGGTAGGAATGTCTGTTGGTCTAGAACTTTTCTACTTTCCTGAGGAAGCACTTCTCCTGACCAAATCAGTGTACAACTTGGAGGTCCTCTTAGGCTCATAGCTCCTACTTAAAGAGCAGGGACAGCCATTTACTGGGAGAGCCATTGCTCAGGTTTGGCTTGTTCACCAATTTTTAAAGGGCAGCGCTGACACAATTGTGTCCATATCCAGACTGGGAAATTATTATTATTTATTGGATTTGTATGCCGCCCCTCTTCGCAGACTCGGGGCGGCTAACAACAGCAGTAAAACAGTACAACAAAATCCAATACTAAAAACAGTTAAAAACCCATTATATAAAAACCAATCATACATACAAACATACCATACATAAAATTGTGAAGGCCTAGGGGGAAAGTGTATCTTAATTCCCCTATGCCTGGTGGCAGAGGTGGGTTTTAAGCAGCTTACGAAAGGCAAGGAGGGTGGGGGCAATTCTAATCTCTGGGGGGAGTTGGTTCCAGAGGGTCGGGGCCACTACAAAGAAGGCTCTTCCTCTGGGTCCCGCCAAGCGACATTGTTTGGTTGACGGGACCCGGAGAAGGCCCACTCTGTGGGACCTAACTGGTCGCTGGGATTCGTGCGGCAGAAGGCGGTCCCTGAGATATTCTGGCCCGGTGCCATGAAGGGGTTTATAGGTCATAATCAACACTTTGAATTGTGACCGGAAACTGATCGGCAACCAATCCAGACTGCGGAGTGTTGGAGTAACATGGGCATCCTTCTAATAGTACCTCATTCCTTAATCACCTCCTGTCTGGATTACTATAATATACTGTAAATGCCCTTAAAGACCCTGAAACTGCAGCTGATCTAGAAGTCAGTGGAGTGGGATTTATTTTTTGGTTTCTTGCAATACTGCTACACCATGAGCTTCACTGGCTCTCAGGCTTCCAGGTGCATTTCAAGGTGTTGATTGTTACCTATAAAAGCTCTGCATGGCACAGGGTCAGGCTACTTCAGGATCATCTTTCTCCCATTGTCTCTGCTTGCCACATTAGATCGAGGAGAGGGACATGTTCTGTGTCTCTTCCATTAAACAATGTCATATTGGTAGACCCAGGACTTATGCCTTCCATGTTGCAGTGCTTGCCGTGTCGAACAACAGTCCTCTCAGAGAGGCAACTGCCCCTACTCTGATAGTCTTTTTTAAGGCCCTGAAAGTATCTGGGCCAGGTTAGGCAAACTCTGCTGTGCATGGGATTTTGTTTTTATTATTATTATTATTATTATTATTATTATTATTATTATTATTATTATTATTATTATTATTATTAATTGGATTTGTATGCCGCCCCTCTCCGCAGACTCAGGGCGGCATGATGACTGGATTTGTTTTTAAACTTTGTATGCTATTCAAAGATGGGCAGTCCTACAAACAAACAAACAAACAAACAAACAACAAGACCTGCTGTTCGATACTACTGATTTAATGTATTAATCTGGAATTTTCTAGATCTAAAGGCTCTGCCAAAAGACAACCAACTTCCTTTATTTTTCCTCAGAGATGTCTCACTTCTTACCCAGCTGAACTCTTCCTTCAGTTCTGATTGAATGGTGGAGAATGGAAAGATTTACATATCTTGCAGTCATTGGTCGTTAGCATTCTTTCTGAGAGTTGTTGAGGCCACTTGGAGATTTATCTGCACTCTCGGGGTCATCTGAATAATGCAAATGGCTTTGCAACAGAAAGAGCACTAATGAACACATGATTCCAAGGAAGATAAATCGGTCCATTCAGTCAAACTACGAAAGTTTCTTGGATGGGCAAAGACATGTCTTCAAGGAAAAACAAAAAAAGTCCAGTTGTCTTTAAAAAAAAAACAATTTGGGACAATCATGACCTGGATGACTGAGAATCACCATAGACTCTATTCTACATTATCCTACACTACAGCAGAAATGTCAATTGTGTGAGTGTACATGGGGTCTTTTAAATATTTTAGTAAATTTTCATATTTTACAGTTATTAGATTTCTTATGTATTGTTATATTTAATGTTGTACGCCGCCCTGAGTCGAGAAGGGCGGCATGGAAATTTAATAAATAAATAAATAAATAAATAAATAAATAAATAAATAAATAAATAAATAAATAAATAAATAAATAAATAAATAAATAAATAAATAAATAAACAAACAAACAAATAAATAAATAAATAAATAATAAATAAATAAATAAATAGGTTAGGCATGGTCAGGATTCTGCTTGCATTTTAATCTCTTTCTTAATAAATATACATCCATAGATTTGTTTGATTTAATTGCATTTTTAGTGCATAAACTTCAACGTACTCATCCAATGAGAGGGAATGATGGGGCAGGTTTTATGCAGGATTGTCCCATTTTTGGCCGTGTTAGATTTACAGTTGATTTAATTTGTGTGGGTTTTATGCAAGGTTGTCCCATTTTTGGCAATCTCAGATTTATAGTTGATTTAATTCTTGCTTTAATTCATTTAATTCATATAAAAATGCTGTTTTGTACAAAAATATATAAACAGTCATATTATGCCTTTGGTTTTAATCTCTTTAAACCACCTAAAATCATCTTGGTGAGATACAGTATATAACTATTATATATACATAGATTTGTATGCCGCCCCGAGTCTACGGAGAGGGGCGACATACAAATCCAACTAATAATAATAATAATAATAATAATAATAATAATAATAATAATAATAGGATGCTTGGCTTCATAAAAAGCAGGAAGAGGGAGATTGTGATCCCCTTATATAGAGCACTGGTGAGATCACATTTGGAGTACTGTGTTCAGTTCTGGAGACCTCAGCTACAAAAAGATATTGACAAAATTGAATGGGTCCAAAGACGGGCTACAAGAATGGTGGAAGGTCTTAAGCATAAAACGTATCAGGAAAGACTTAATGAACTCAATCTGTATAGTCTGGAGGACAGAAGGAAAAGGGGGGACATGATCGAAACATTTAAATATGTTAAAGGGTTAAATAAGGTTCAGAAGGGAAGTGTTTTTAATAGGAAAGTGAACACAAGAACAAGGGGACACAATCTGAAGTTAGTTGGGGGAAAGATCAAAGGTAACATGAGAAAATATTATTTTACTGAAAGAGTAGGATCCTTGGAACAAACTTCCAGCAGACGTGGTTGGTAAATCCACAGTAACTGAATTTAAACATGCCTGGGATAAACATATATCCATTGTAAGATAAAATACAGGAAATAGTATAAGGGCAGACTAGATGGACTATGAGGTCTTTTTCTGCCGTCAGTCTTCTATGTTTCTATGTTTCTATGTTAATAATAATAATAATAATAATAATAATAATAATAAAATGAATAAATAAGTTAATGATTTCTTATATTTTTAAGAAAGACTAGAAATCCCTATTTCTAATCTCATTTTAATAATATCTGAATCTAGCGTCCTGTTTCATTACTCTACATATTGAAGTAAATCCAAAATGATTCTATATTCATGAAATAATTCAGAAAATAATATGGGGGGGGAGGGGAGGTGTTGTTTATGATCTGACTCTTTTTTCAACGGATAAATTTGAATTTATCTCCTACTTTGATGCAGAATGAAATATAACCTAAACAGTTCTAGAATTCTTTTGAATATATGTGGATGATAGAAATGTGATTAAGATGAGTATAAGTCAGAAGTTGATTTACATTTTGGTATGCCATCCCACATTGATTCTATTCTATGATTTTAAATGTATTTACAGGATGCTGAATATATTTCTTTGGCAAAGACATCCTGTGTGATTTCTACTGGTTGATTTAACTTTCCACTTTTTTCAGGCTTATTGCTGTGGCATTTTTCTAGCTTTGGTTGTTGGCTAGTATAAGGAAATTTAGAATCTACTTCTTACCATAAATCTGCTCCAGAAATTTTATTTGGCTTTACTGAAATCCCAGCATGTACTGAAATCTCTGTTTCGTCAGATGTTAGGTGTATATGTAATGCTGAAAGCCTTACATAAAATTATTAGGCCATACATATTATTGTGATCCTTTTCACACACAACCCCTTATATTATGAGATAAACCAATTTTTTAAATGGCATTTACATCTTTTTTAGGGGAGGAAATGATCTGGATTTCCCACAATGTTATTACTTTGGATGAACTCACTTCTGATGAAATCTTTTTAAAAGCTTTTGCAGGATTTTAAAAAAAGTATGATTTAACTCAGAGTGCTTTTTGGCAATCTATTCAATTTAAACATTTCCTATTTGGTTTATTCCATATCTGAAGTGGTCAGAGGTTTTGGAAGAATTAACTGGCTTCTAGCTAGAAAGCTTACTAAAATAGGAAGATAATAAAACTGATACTGGATATCTTACATGACTTATAAAATAAGCTTATATTCCTGTCCACAAAAATCAGTGCAAGTTTCCTTTAAATAAGCAATTAGTGTTATAAAATGAGGTTACTTCAACAACTCAAAAAAAGTTTCATATATATTTAACATTTTAGTTAATTGTAAGTTCATTTACTTGTTTTGCATGATACACATCTACTAAAGGATGTTGAGCAAAATTAAAAATCAAAGCCACATGAAAATAATAAAAAAGAAAACCTAAGTAGGATGTCTCAAAAAATTCAATAGCAGCATAATAGACATAACCGCATCCTCATCATAGATCCATTAACACAACAGCCAAGTTCTCATGGTCTTCTGAAAGTCCAGCAGTCAGGACAATCTCTATCTCAGCCAGGAGGCAGGCACAACAGAGAAGACATAGTTCTTAGGACCAGCTAAGCTCACTGCTTCACCAATGGGACCCAGACCAAATTGGTGAAAAAGAGAGATCAAAACAAAGAGACCTCCCATAGGTAACTTATCCACATGCCATGGAGGGTTGTAAAGATGACAATAAATATGGGAATCAATATATACACTACAATGTAAAATTGTGAATATACAGCTTGTATAAATGTGCTGCCCCCTCAAAATAACACAACGCACAGCCATTAATGTCTGAACTGTTGGCAACAAATGTGAGTACACCCCTAAGTGATAATGTCCAAATGGGGTTAAAACTGTCAATATTTTGTGTGGCCATCATTATTTTCCAGCACTGCCTTAACCCTTTTGGGCAGAGTTCACCAGACTTCACAGATTGCCACTGGAGTCCTCTTTCATTCCTCCATGATGACGTCACGAACCTGGTGGATGTTAAGAGCCCTTGTGTACATCCACCTTCCATTTCAGGATGCCCCACAGATGCTCAATAGGGTTTAGGTCAAGAGACAAGCTTGGAGAGCCCATCACCTTTACCCTCACTTCTTTAGCAAGGCAGTGGTTGTTTTGGAATTGTATTTACAGCAGTTATCATGTTAGAATACTGCCTTGTGGCCCAGTCTCCGAAGGCAAGGATCATGCTTTCCTTCAGTATGTCACAGTATTCACATTCACAGTTCCCTCAATGAACTGTAGCTCCCCAGTGCTGGCAGCACTCATGCAGCCCCAGACCATGTCATTCCCACCACCATGCTTGACGGTAGGCAAGACATACTCGTCTTTGTTCTGCTCACCTGGTTGCTGCCACACACACTTGACACCACCTGAACCAAATAAGTTTATCTTGGTCTCATTGGACCACAGGACATGGTTCCAGAAATCCATGTCCTTAGTGTGCTTGTCTGTAGCAAACCATTTGTGGTTTCTTGTGCATCATTTTTAAAAGAGGCTTCCTTCTGGGACGACAGCCCTGCAGACCAATTTGTTGCAGCATGTGGCATATGGTCTGAGCACTGACAACAAATAAAAACAATATTTAAAAGAACAATTTAAAAAATAATAATAAAGCCTTAGTAAACGAAATACATATCTCTCAATATTTATCATGGCCAGATCTAGAGGGTATCTCATTCAGTCAATGGCCCAGGCCTGCCGGAAAAGCCAGGTCTTTATCACTTAGGGATGTACTCACTTTTGTTGTCAGCAGCGTTAATGGCTGTGTGCTGTGTTATTTTGAGGGGACAGCACATTTACACTGTTATACAAGCTGTATACATACTACTGTACTTTACATTGTAACCAAGTGTCATTTCATCAGTCTCCGGAGAGGGGCGGCATACAAATCCAATAAATACAATACAATACAATACAGTGTTGTCATATGAAAATATATACACTTAAATAGTCTCCGGAGAGGGGTGGCATACAAATCCAATAAATACAATACAATACAGTGTTGTCACATGAAAACATATACTTAAATAGTTTCCGGAGAAGGGCGGCATACAAATCCAATAAATCCAATCCAATACAATACAATACAGTGTTGTCACATTAAAATATATACTTAAATAGTCTTCGGAGAGGGGCGGCATACAAATCTAATAAATAATAATAATAATAATAATAATAATACATATTTTTTTTAAAGTGAGGGGGTGTACTCACTTCTGTGACATACTGTAGTTCAGGTAGCAACAATCTTACATGGATGGTGCACCCAATGTTGCACAAATGCTATGATTTGGACCAGTTGAAGCTCCAAATGCTCTTCAAAAGTTGGAGAAACATGAAGTCCTCACCTAATGACAACTTGATCCTAGACTAATGGCTGCACCCAGGCATACCAAAGCTGCTGTTCCTAAGCAGTATGATCACTTAGCAATGGAAATTCCAATGCCAATTAGGCTTGCTCTATAGGACATAGACAATGGCTGTCTGTGGTTGGTAACGGTTTTGATTTCTGCAATCAAGGAAGCATGAATTTAGCTTGATTTTGTTGCAGTAGATCCAGGGTACATATTTGAAAACAATAGGACTGATTGGTTCTTATTTGGACTATTTAGATCCAAAGTTGCCAAATTCTGATCTATCATCCAGGGACAGAACGCCAGGTGCTTCAGCTCTTCCTGCCTCCAAACCTACTTCCATGGCTTTGTACTTGTAATAGTTATTCAGCAGAGATACTGAACTGAATTGGAGACTGCTTTCTGCCTGAGTTAAACTGCAGTCCTACCACAAAAGCTAGTTTGAGAATGAAGAAAATGTTTTTGCTGTTGCTATCTAGGATGAATCATGCTGCATTTCAGAAAACGCTTTCTTGCTCTGAAATGTTGAATAATTAAGCACCGAGGAATCTGAGCCAACAGTGTTTGGTAGCGTGAATATTTGGAACTCACTGTTACTGCAGCAAATATGTAATAAATTGATCCTTCCTTCCTTCCTTCTTCCTTCCTTCCTTCTTTCCTTCCTTCTTTCCTTTTCCTTCCTTCCTTCTTTCCTTCCTTCCTTCCTTCTTTCTTTTCTTCCTTCCTTCCTTCTTTCCTTCCTTCATTCCTTTTCCTTCCTTTTCCTTCCTTCCTTCTTTCCTTCCTTCCTTCTTTCCTTCCTTTCTTTTCCTTCCTTCCTTTTCCTTCCTTCCTTCCTTCTTTCCTTCCTTCCTTTTCCTTCCTTCTTTCCTTCCTTCCTGCTTTCCTTCCTTCCTTCCTCTTCCTTCCTTCTTTCCTTCCTTCCTTCCTTCCCTCCTTCCTCTTTTCTAACAAAAACCTTTAAATTGCACAATGATGGAGGTGGATAGCAAATTTAATTGACATCCAGACTTTTGATTTATAAACAAATCTGCTTTATATTTACAGTGAAATTTGCAGAGGCAGCAATTTTGTTTTGCTTAGAAACTAGAATACCTTTGGGTGGAGGAGCAGGCGCGCTGCCATCCCTTTGCCAGCCAAGAATCCACTCTATTTCACCCAGTGATTTATCTGAAGTGTGACCCCCCAAGTGAGGAGAAAGAGAATGGGCCTAGGGTGTGTTGATTGCCCTTGACTCACTCCGGGACTGGGATGTATTGTATGTGTAAAATGCTTTGAGCCGCTGGAGCTATTTCAGAGTCATAAGTCTCCTCCTTATGTAAATAATCATGACATATGCCTCTGCTTACTGCTGAGCCTGAGGGGGTCGGAAAGTGGGTGGAGGCTGATTGCTAGCTTCTGTCGTATGTTCATGAGTATGTATTTATGGAGAGTCGTTCAATCCTCTCTCCTGCCGGAGGATCCCTGGCTTTCGGCTGCTGACAATGCCTGCCTGCTTAGAGTCCTGCACCTCCGTCCTGTGAAAGAGAAAGCTGCAAGGTAGCCAAGCCACCTTGCGCAGTACGATGGGGGGACAGCTAACGAGAAGCATAATATACGGTAAGGAGCTGGCCAGCAGCGCTGATGGTTAGGCAGCAAATTCTTAATGTTGGTAGATCGCTTGCCTTTTGCCTGAGCCTTCTGCAGCAAGGGACAATATGGCTCAGAAAGGTAAGTGAGTTATAGCAAGGAGCTGCAGTCTGCCCTGCCTGCTTCATACTCTGTGCTTTTTCTTTTAGAGACAATCTTCCTACGAGAGACTTTATTTAATCCAAAATCCACAAGGGTGGGAGGGGAGAGAGAGAGAAAGAAAGAGAGAGGGAGGGAGGGATGGAAAGAGAGAAACAGAGAGAGAGAATACCTATGTGCCTCTTTTATCTGATTGCATGCAATATGCTGCTTTTGTTTTATTGCTTCAGACAAATGTTTGTGTAGAGAATATTGTTTCCTGTGGGTTGACAGATATCCTGTATGGGAAAACAAAAAAAGGAGCACTGGGAATGTTTGACAAGACAGTCTGAAGGCACACAAGATGCATCCACTTAAGAAATGGATCAGTGTTTCATCTTAAAGATTTCCTGGATAGTGGGCTATGGTTCTCTCTTATTGTAATGGCATTTGCTTTACGGTACAGCTTGTTAAGGGCTGACCCATTGTAATGCCTTTTAGCACAGAATGCTGCTTGCCTTGGCAGGATCAGGGAGAAGAGTACAGAAGAGAAGAGGGAGGGGCATTGCAGGGACAAAAGTTTCAAGATGATGAGCATGATGGAATATTCTCTGCCTGCTTGTAGTCGGTGATTTTGGCACTCATTAAGGTATATCAGCCTGAGTTGAGTTAAGCATTGCTTCACACTGGTATCAATAAGGCTGAACAGTGCTTAAACTTTGGATGGAGCAGAATATACTCAACACAGAAATTATTTATGCTTCAAAGCTGTTCTCTGTTACTTTTTTATATTACGTAGGAAACTCTTTTATTTTAAAGTATTAATACAAATGTCCATATTTCAGCTTTACCATAGAATGAGAGTAGATTTCATGGGTGTATCTTTGTTTATAAATATTGTATTAATGTGGAAGGTGTCATTTATTTTCCACAATGATATATGTGGTAGTGGTATCTAAGATGCTTGCATTGATTGTTTTTAATCTTTATAAATTACTAATAAAAATGCAAATCGATTATTTGTCAAATGATTAGAAGTTCAGGGTCCGTATTTTATTGTCAAAATACAACCATAACATTTTAGAATACAACTTGTACCCGTTTTTATAAGCGTATCACATGTCACATGCTGTTTGCAAAATAACTTAATGTATTTTCACAACAAAACTGAGTAACCCAATAAAAAGTGCTGGTTTTTCTTCTGATTTGAAAGGATATGTGAAACTGTTAATCTAAGTGAATAATTGCTATCATGAATCTGTCTTAAATCTTTTCCCTAATTGTGAATTATTTCTGGGAAATATTATTTAGTAGTAGTTGTTTCTGTATTATGGTGACCATATTGTATTGGCTTAATTTATTTGTAGACTGATTAAACACAGAAAAAATTATGTATATGGTTAGCACAGTATGGGAAAAAATATTTCAGTTAATGAAAACTGCAGGTACAAGATTCTAGTTGCTGCAAAAGTCCTATAAAACATTAAAAAAGAAAATGAAAATGAAAAATGAAAAAACAGCAATAATAAAACAGCATATAATAACAATCCAATACTAAAAACAGTTAAAAACCCATTATTATAAAAACCAAACATACATACAGACATACCATGCATAAAATTGTAAAGGCCTAGGTGGAAAGTATCTCAATTCCCCCATGCCTGAGGTGGGTTTTAAGCAGCTTACGAAAGGCAAGGAGGGTGGGGGCAATTCTAATCTCTGGGGGGAGTTGTTTCCAGAGGGCCGGGGCTGCCACAGAGAAGGCTCTTCCCCTGGGTCCCACCAAACAACATTGTTTAGTTGACGGGACCCGGGAAGACCCACTCTGTGGGACCTAACTGGTTGCTGGGATTCGTGCAGCAGAAGGCGGTCCCGGAGATAATCTGGTCCGGTGCCATGAAGGGCTTTATAGGTCATAACCAACACTTTGAATTGTGACCGGAAACTGATCGGCAACCAATGCAGACTACGGACTGTTGGTGTAACATGGGCATATTTGGGAAAGCCCATGATTGCTCTCGCAGCTGCATTTTGCACGATCTGAAGTTTCCGAACACTTTTCTACATGCACATTCTCCATGATAGGCTTAACACATAATTTTTACCTATAGACCTAGCTGGTCATCCTATACCTTATGAGCAAAAAATATGGTATGTTCTAGATTTGGTAACTTTATAACTTTCATTTGGGATATGCCTGTTTTCTTTCGCTTGATGCATGATTTGAATCGCTAGAGAATCATTGATTCATTTCTTTGCCAAAAAGGATATTTTAATGGATGCGTTTTGGGGATTATGCATATTGCACTGGAAGTCCGCCTGTTTCAGCTTCTTCCAAGTTTCTTAAAGCAAGATTTAGTGATTGAATGGACTGTAATATACTGCAGTTATAAAAGTTCTTAAAGTAGTATTTTAAAATGACAAATTATTATAGATTGGTAGTGATTGATCCTTCCTTCCTTCCTTCCTTCCTTCCTTCCTTCCTTCCTTCCTTCCTTCCTTCCTTCCTTCCCTCCCTCCCTCCCTCCCTAATAATGTTAACTCCTGGTCACTGCAGCCACTAATACCAGCAGTATTCTTGGTAGGTCTTGTAATCAGGAGTAGAATATTATATTATTGTTTTGAAATAAGTTACTTAATCACATAAATAAAGGGATACAAAATAATGAACAGTATTGAAATCTGATATTCCTGAAGAAGATAATTTGCATCCATTCTTGAAAGTTATATCCATGCTATTGACTGGAGATAAAGTCTTGAATCTTTTCATTGTGCATAGAGCAGATGAATAATGGACAGACTGTTAGAGTAATAATACCCTAATTCAATTTAAACAGAAATTGTCCTTTTCATATGCAATATGAATAAAAGTATTTTCTTTAAAAAAACCTCAACAGAAGTAGTTATTTTCTTAAAATTAGGCAGTCGGTTGGGTCCTTTCCCCTCCTTTCTATTAGATTATACTGAATTTGTTGACTAAATCTACATAATGTACACATGGTACTGATTTGAAGCACAGTTGCATGTGTAAGTATACATTTAGATTATATTTCAGAGTAATAAAAGTGGACACTGTTTCTATCACAGCTGATGTTTTATCATTCTATTATTTAGATACACATCCATTAATTTACAAAGAGTGAAATGTCTATCAACTTTTCTTATTTGTTTTAAGGAGATGTGTATAACAATACATGGACTCTTGCTTTCCAAAAAGGGTTGAGACCCATGACACCTCTTTTTAGAGGAAGATTTCATTTAAAGGTATGAAATACAAGACTTAAAACTTCTGTTTTATTTCTTTCCTAAACTCCAAAAGGGCAACAAAACCAAACCCATTCTGTAATGTTTTACACAATCACTTAAGGAAGATTTGCCAGAACTCATAAAATGTATGATTATGGGCTACATATAGATCTAAGTTAGCACATTTTGATCTACGTAGAAAGCGGAGTTGGTTTGAACGTTTCATACAACTTCTCTTCTTGTTCATTTAAATTTGAAACAAGGTTTGCATGTATTCATACAACAGCTTCTTCTGTTTAATTACATCCAGCTCTTGGAGAATGCCCAGCAGGTGTCTGTAGTTTTCTCAGCAACAGAAACTTTTACCATTGCCTCCTTCCTTGGGATGAGACAAAGTGATTGGTCCCAGGTCACTCAGCTGGTTACCCAAGGCTACACTAGAATTCAAAGTCTTTCCATTTTAAGCCTGGTGCCTAAGCCACTATACCAAAGTAGTGGAAAAATGGGGAAGAGAAAAGGGGAACAGAAGAAGTGTAGAGCAAAGGGGGAAAAGAGAAAAGCATTGACCACTGGCTCTTTTTAGCACAGTAGAATAAAATAATAACATTACAGACTCAACATTTTACTTTTATACACTTAATATGTACCAAAAAAACAAACCTACCTAATCAGAAAAACCTAGGGCCAGAATATCTCCGGGATCGCCTTCTGCCGCACGAATCCCAGCGACCGGTTAGGTCCCACAGAGTTGGCCTTCTCCGGGTCCCGTCGACTAAACAATGTCGTCTGGCGGGACCCAGGGGAAGAGCCTTCTCTGTGGTGGCTCCGACCCTCTGGAACCAGCTCCCCCCAGAGATTAGGATTGCCCCACCCTCCTTGCCTTTCGAAAACTCCTTAAGACCCACTTCTGCCATCAGGCATGGGGGAATTGAAACATCTCCCCCTTGCCCATGTAGTTTTTGTGTATGGTTCAATTGTGTGCTTGTTTTTTATATATTGGGGCTCTTTTGGATTTTTTAACTTAAAAACTGTAATTTAGATTGCGAAATATTAGATTTGTTACTATGTTTTGTTTACCATTGTTGTGAGCCGCCCCGAGTCTGCGGAGAGGGGCGGCATATAAATCCAATAAATCTAATCTAATCTAATCTAGTTTCACTTTTTTTTCCATCTCAAGCACAAAATCCAAAAGTAGTTTCCAAATAGAAACAAAGTTAGATGTATTCTTTTCTTTGATTAGAGCAGTTAATTTAGCCATCTCTGCTAGATCCATCAGTTTTCCAACTCTTCATCCATTGTGGCAATTAAAGTACCTTTACATGTTTGTGCATAGAGCATCCTTGCTGCTGTCAACATAAAGAACAGTAAGGGAGACTCTTAGAAAGAAATAAAAAAGAATACTTCGGATACAGAGATGCCTTTATATAAACTTGTATGTGCACCAAACTTCAGCCTGTTTTAGCTGGTTTAGCACTGTGTGGGTGAGAGAACTGAGTGCCCGAAAGAGCAGAGCAGCCCGAGTTTGACGAATCCGGGTGGGGAAAAGCAGGGAAAAGAGGCTGGAAGGAGCAATTTGGACTAGGGCTGGGGGGGGGAAGATCCCAAGCGGGCCAAAGAGGGGCACAAAATTAGTTTCAGGAAGATGGAGGGAGGATTTTACAGCTACAGCAGCCTCTATGATACTTCGCTTCTACAATTCTGTAATGGTAAGGAAAGGAAAGAGGTTGGAAGCATGCATGTGTGCCCTAGGGAGAATGCGAGCTCAATGGCCGCTAGGGTGGTGGTAGTAGTGGTAGGTGGGCATCACCCTGAAGTCAAGCAGTGAGGGACTTCAGTTTTGTGCCTGGCAAAGATGGGTTGACTTGGCAAGTGGGATGGATGTGCTGGAGGAGCTGGCAAGGAAAACTGCTCCCACCAAGCTCCCAGCTTTCCTACTTGGAGAAAGGTTGGGGGATTTGGGGGCTTTTTATTTATTTATTTATTTATTCATTCATTCATTCAGTCATTCAGTCATTCAGTCATTTATTTATTTATTTATTTATTTATTTATTTATTTAGTTAGTTAGTTAGTTAGTTAGTTAGTTAGTTACTCCAATACACAGTGAAAGTTTTCGTGGGTTTATATATATATATATATATATACACACACACAGTGTTCCCTCGATTTTTGCGGGTTCGAACTTCACGAATAGCCTATACCACGGTTTTTCAAAAAATATTAATTAAAAAATACTTCGTGGGTTTTTTTCTATACCACGTTTTTCCCCGCCCGATGACATCGTACATCATCGCCAAACTAATAATTTTTGCAAATAAATAACAAAGAAAATAATTATTGTTAATAAATAATTATGTTTATAAATATCAGGATCACTAAGTGTCTTATTCAATGGTGAGTACCAGTAATAATGGTGAGTAAATGGCTGTTAAGGGAATGGGAAATGGTAATTTAGGGGTTTAAAGTGTTAAGGGATGGCTTGGGATACTGTCCATAGCCAAAAATGGTGCATTTACTTCCGCATCTCTACTTCACGGAAATTCGACTTTCGCGGGCGGTCTTGGAACGTATCCCCCGCGAAAATCGAGGGAACACTGTATATATATATATATATATATATATATATATATATATATATATATATATATATGTTTTCGTAAATTTTCACGGGTATATGTATGTAGATTGTTCTGAGTTCGGGTTTTGCCCTGTGTAATGTTTTGCATGTCTATGCGACGTTTCGGTGAAATCACATTCACCATCTTCAGGCTGGAGTTCCAATCTTTGTGTTGTTGTAAATGGAATATTAGCAAACTGACATTTCTTCCTAGTATGTAGTGTGGGGGTGGAGATTTGCTTTGAATGTAGCAAATAGATTGGGTGACTATGCTTCAGTGATCTGATTGGTTGGTGTAATCATAGTTGTTAGAAGGAATGACATGAAGATTTTATGAAGTTTTTTGTTTAAGGCTGATTTCCAAATATAAAATTCTAAAATCATAATAATTAGAAGGATTGACATGTTGATTATTATGAAGTGTTTATTTTGTTTAAGGCTGGTTTCCAAATCTCTGGCAGGCGGGAGGTATCATCTCTTTTATTTAAA